>NC_067195.1:3361042-3672917 GCF_000699445.3 Schistosoma haematobium
CCGTGTTCACTACTTTTATTTCATTTTTTCAAGATTTACTTACTTACGCCTGTTACACCACGTGGAGAAGCATAGATCGCCAACCAGCATTGTAACAAAAAATGGAACCACCCTTTGCTACACAATGCATTCAATGCTCTAAGAAAGTGTTAATTATCAACTGTTAAATCCTCTAGAATAACGATTATTCTGATGCTGTAAGTAATGATAATTTCGTAGTGTAATGATGTTCTTGAATAATACTGCTTATCAAAGACAATAATAATATATCTGATATGAGGAGATATGAGGAGAATAAACATACTAAGTATTTTGCAAATAAACAAAAACAAATTTTTTTTTCATTTTAAAGAATCTCACCTAAAATGTAATCGAATTGTTTACTTTGTTTTTCTGAATTTATTGATAACATTTCCAAATGATTTAAAATTCTATTCATTTCATTATGAGTTCTTCTGTTATCGTCGTCGTTGGTATTGACTTTGTTGTTCTTGTTGTTATGACTGTCATGCTCAGTAGTTTCATTAACTGTATCTATTCTGTTAATTGTGGCGTTTAAAATATCTTCCTCTTTTAAAATTGACTTCAAATCTTCAAATGATTGGTAGTTGCGACAATCATCATCATCATCATCACCTTCTTCATCAGCATTGTCAACAGCCCTACCTACACCTTCACCTTCCCCACCCCCACCACCACCACCATCATCATCATCATCATAAACAACGAAATTACAAGTGCTTAATGATGCCGAGGTAATATCCAATGGTGATGAATTTTGTAAATGGGTTTCTTTTGCAGTAGTATTAGTAGCAGTGGTCGACCATAATGTAGTATCTTTAGTTGGTAACATTGTTAACGAGAGTTGAGATGGTAGTGAAGGCGGCAACAGTTCCAGTGGTGGAGACATTGACGATGTTGTTGTCGTTGTTGTTAAAAAGATTAAGTCATTCTCATCTATGTGATTAGTTGTAGTATATGCTTCATTGCTTAAATTTTCATTATTACCATTATTATCACGAGTTGGACTACTTGAATTTAATGGGATTTTATTCGTTGTTGTATCTGGTCAAATAGTTAATAATAATTGATTGCGTGAGAACGAAAATTAAATAAATAAATAAATGAACAAATATTAATAACAATGTTTAAATCATTCAATGAAATGTTTTTACATATGATGCATTGTTAGATTTTTATTTAAGAACTAACTCAATCAAGTGTGGAATAATGTCCTCAGCTAATAATGCATGTAAGCCAGTCACTGTTTGAATAGCTGCTAATTGGTAATGAATGTGAAGCTGAGAGATGTGGGGTCGAATCCTACAAGAACTATCAGTTCACTCAAAATTTCAGGTATGCATTGATGACGAGCAACGTTTTCTAGTGAATACCTCACCAACCGGCTGATATCTCAACGTAGTGTTAAATCACTTAGACAATTTGGGAATAGGATTAGGTCAGTTCTAAAAGACAAGATAAGTATGAAATCGGTCATTATTCAGTGACAATCACTGAACAGTTACAGCATGTTCTTTACTGTACACAAAAACCTGAATATTACTTTAATCACAAAGTCAACGTATTTCTAATATATGTGATTGAAAAATAAAAAAACACTGACATAAAGAACAAAGTTCATGCAGTTATATTGCTGAAACTTTATTATAGAGACGAACTTATTTGGCGTTCGAGATGAATCAAAAAAACATAAACGAACACAGATGATTTACAAAACTTACGAATTTTGGAAGATATATAATTCATCAGTTTAAATCACAAGCTGATTTTAGCTAGACCACCATTGAAAATCTGGAAGAACTGGACGGTCGAGGTGGTGGGTGGGCTCTACCGACTAGTTGACAACTACGACGAAATGGCTATTCACGTTTTCGATGGTAGTGTGATTTGAACTGGAAGATATCATACTGATTTTGACTAGCATGGTCCTATAGTGTAGTTACATCCTGGAGTGGATAAAGTGTACTCCAAACTTGAAAAGATTTAGCGCTGTAAACGATATATATATATATATATATATATATATATATATATATATGGGTACAGAAAAAATTTAATAAATATCCATTCACCTGACAGTAATTTGTCCACAGAGTCGGGCGCATTGTCTTCAAAATCGATCTCCCCATTATCATCGTCATCATCATTACCGTTATCACCAACTGCAACACCACTCCTATAATGCTGTTGATGAGTTGTCGTGGTATTTTCAGTCGGAAGCGTACAGTTATCACCCGTACTGCATAATGACGGTACACAATTCATAGGTGGGAAGTCAGAAATCGCAGTTTTATCAGCAGTTTTCGAAATAGATTCAAAAACACTATTGTAAGAAAAACAGTTAAACACTAAATAATTTATATTGTTGATCATATGATTCGGTCAGTCAGTCATAATCAACATAGAGACAGACAAAAATGTCTACGTTATAACCGGAATAAGTGGTTGAGGAAATCTAGTAACATGACTCAAAATCGTCCACAAGGACGCAAATTTACTCACAGTTTATTTTACTCTCGATCTTAAGTCCTAGTATTCCTTTATATATATACCTTTTCGAACTAACTTTTCGAGTCATATTCCCAAAGTTAAGTTTTTCTCATTATCATTTCTACCACACTATTTCGACTCCATTATTCGTTTTGTTGTGCTAATAAAGTATGGCAATTTGGGCTAAAGCATATTTGTGCCACGCACTACGATGACTAACTGACTAGGACAAATGTGTATTAGCTCAAGTTGGTTTACCGCACATCGATACGATAAGATAAAATTAAAAAGATGAATTATGAAGGAGTCGAAATAACGTGGTATCAGTGATATTTAGGAAGACGAGATGATAGAGAATCTGATTTGAGAAAATAGAATGACAAGGTATATGTGGACATTAATTGTTGCCATTTACATGAATTCATTTAAAATGAAAGTCGAAAGGGGTCTTCATATGATCAACAAATTTTGCATTATATCAACTTATAAATGTCCTGTACGTACGTTCCCCGTCAAACAAATGTACGTCATTTGCTATGTGTATGATATTAAAAATCTACTTACCATTTCAGAATCATTTCATATATTGAATTCTATGGAACATATGCCATGCTATCTATATTAGGCCCTAGAAACAGTATATATAAATTTTACACTCCTATATATAATCGCTTGTTATTTACAAGGTTGTTGGGTCGGCTTCCGGAGAACTTTAATGGAGCCTCCAGAGGCCCCAAGAAGGAGCTAGAGGGTCCCAGCCAATCAGAGTATGATGGAACGTTCGAGAATTCCAGCGTGGCGTGCTACCATTGATCGGCAGCATAATATGACGTTAACGAATTGGCTGAAATAAGATGTTGATTTAACAGACGCCAACATCTATAAATACCCTTGATTTTCTGTACTAGAATGAACCTGGGAATAAAGTGTTTTCTCTCCTACTTGTGTCTTCTCTCTGGAGTTCAAGTTGCTGTGTAGTTCTAGTATGCGGGTTACGGGAATAGCTTAGGATTCGTATATAGCGTTCAACTTACACGACTTATCAGGTAACAGTAGTATTTAATTATTTGATCTATTAAGTGTTTTATGTGAAAAACAATCGTTCTAGTTGTATTATCGCTTCATTTTAGATGTTAGTCAGCCCCTCTCCCCTTCATTGAAAGTTTCCTGCTCAAAATAGATGCCAAATTTACATTTAACCTCAGATTAACTCATCATTTTTTTAAGGAAATATTTTGATGCAGAAAAATACATTGCCAATCAATAGAAGACAAATTAACGAGTTTGATCATAAGATTTTTAAGACGAAAAAAATCTACAGATCAATGATCAAGATTCAACTGAGTTTGTTACAGTGTATGGATAACTCAACGAGACAATCTAAGAAGAGTAGAGAAGTAGGGATTAGTGAAAAGATTCATGACAAAAATAAAGTAAAATATAAAACTCACAGTTCTTCAGTCGACTGATTAGTCATGTTTAACAATGTTACAGAAAGAACATTTTGAAGTTTTTCCGCTTCCGGTGGTTCATGTTGACTTGGAGAAATTGTTTCCATATTATGATTGAAACTGGAATTACCCTCAATTTCAGTTTTAATAGATAAATGGGAATTAGAACTATTTAGATTCGTTAATTTCTCCATCAACAATTGATTTTCCAAAGTGTTAGGCATTAAAGAATCATGACTAGAAAAGTGTGTTTACATATAAATGAACTGATCATTGTGGTAAATGAAGAAATAGGGTTTGTAAATTAGAAAGTGATATACTTTATATATAAATATATACACTTGTTATGTTCCGACAAGAATAATGAATGGTAATCTTGGGATCCATTTGTGGACCAATACTATACGTATATTATTATTGTATAATTGTTAAGTAACTAAACTATTCATATTCATGTCCCTCTTATTATGAGCTTGATTTTGACCTATGAACTATTATTATACGATTTACCATTCTTCAATTATGTCCTGACTATGAATTACTACCTCCCTCACCCACAGCCACTTTTGGCCAAATATTGTACACATGTTGTTTCATATTTTATGCTACGTTGTGGTCTGTTTGATTGGTAATATAAACTCAGTATGTTTGATATATAATGATTCATATCGCATAGGCTGAGATTGGTGTTCTGAACTTAACTGGCTGGGTTAGGCGGAAAGCAGGATCAATCAGAACTCTAGGCTGCTCGCACGTGTTTTACGCGTCCTTGGTCCGATCGATAAGTCACTGACCCCTAATCGGCGGTCACAAGTTATAACAATACTAAGATATATTACTACACTTGATGTAATTGTAAAAGACTAATCAGTAAAATTAATTTAAAGGTAGCTCTGATTTCTGGTACCTAATAAGTCCTATAATTGAACATTTAGATATTGACTTTTCAGTTCACAGAAAATCTTCCATTCTTGAAAATCGGACGAAAATCAGGGTACAAGAAATACAAAAATATTTGATTAATAAGGTTAGATTATGTACAGTAATCGAGAGAATTTATAGGATAATAGACGAATTGAAGATTGTAGACGTTTTAAGAAAAGATACAAAATTGT
Source organism: Schistosoma haematobium (assembly GCF_000699445.3). Classification (NCBI taxonomy): domain Eukaryota; kingdom Metazoa; phylum Platyhelminthes; class Trematoda; order Strigeidida; family Schistosomatidae; genus Schistosoma; species Schistosoma haematobium. The sequence continues at coordinate 3,366,120 of NC_067195.1, forward strand.
GGAAATTTTCAGATAATGAATTATTCAGGGATAAAGAAAGAACAATCACTCGTTCCTTTGATTTTTACCTATAAGTTTTCAATGAGTAGTAATTGACTTCAGTATTTTCTGGAGGTTGTACATACATATTTTAAGCAAACAAAACTGCGGAATGACGGCTGAATTACTTAAAACATACAACGTTTAACTGCTACGTTGGAAATTCAAACCCCACTGTAAGTATATGAATCTGAGTAGCTGGCCCATAGCACATAAAGTGTATGCTAAAAAGTCGATTTTGCACCAATCTTTATCAACATCATTGTCACGAAGAGTTCAAATGATAAAAATAATTTATAACTTTACCACATGCAATTCATATATTCACAAACAAGACCTCCAATTTATTTATTTAAACACAAACATTGGTACAAGGAAGTACCGAATACATATATGCCACACTTTATCATTCGGTTTGTGTGAAGGCTGGGATACTCCCAGTCAGTAAGTAACAACGTAGAACTTCGTACGTACGTACATCAGTTCGAGTTGCCACACCACATTAGCACAGAGATGCAGTGGTCGATTCAAATCCCGTAGTGGTAGAGGTAGTAAAAGTATAAGCAGTAGTCAGGAAAACTAGTGTTTGGAGATGTTATTTAAAGAGTATAATTCAGTGAAATAAATTTGGGGAGAGAAAAAAAGAGACAAGGAGGAATAAGGAGATCAAAATTTGGGAGAACACAAAGAGTGGATGCACCTGCGCCATTGCAAACGATTTTGAGTCATGTCATTTAAGGTCTCTAACCATCGGTTGCCATCATCTCGCGGTCCCCAACCAAGTAGTCTACACCTACCAACATGACTCAGTCTACTTGTCAGTGACTTCATGAACTTGTGCCATGTTTTGGTCTGGCCACCCCTAGATTTCTTCCAACCTACTCCTATACCACTGAACATGGCACGTCGAGGCAGTTGGTCGTTGGGCATACGCAACACGTGTCCCAGCCATCTCAACTGATGAAGTCTCACCACTTCATCAATCGATTTGCCATCCTTACCTAGTACCCGTTTCGTAACAACTGCCCTGGCGCCCAAGCCAAAGCAAGTGGTTTTCTAAGGGGCCACCCCTCGAGCGTTTTACCAAGATGTCTAGTCCACAAGGCAGTGGAGAAACGTTAGGAGAGGCAGTCCCATGGTAGCCAGTGACCAACAATAGGTTCATACGCCATTTGTTCTTTTAGGATCCTGGAGCAAACTACTTGCCCGTTCCGCCTCTAGAGATTATGGAATTAAGCCAAATTGCAAAAAAATACATTTTACCGACAAATATTGTAAATTTATTATCCTGTGTTAAACCAGCCAGTCACTGAATACTGAACAATGTCATATATGAATACGGTTCAGTACTGACTAAATCGTATCAGTCACTACATTTTCAGCCATTTTCACACTGTGTTACTGAAGGCACATCAAATAATTCATTTTCAATATTTGGAATTACCCACGGCTGTTTGTAGTGTATGCAGTGCAGCCCAAAATGCCAGATGAAAAACATATAGTGAGATCTTATAGTGAAATGATTAATTGAATCGAGAGCTAAGTAGCAACATTTCCAAATGAGGGAACATTGACGAGGAGGTTCGAATATATAGTAACAATCGCCACAAGGTTGCAGATATGATAAATATAGTAGCTGGTGCTGTACATCGACATTTGAAATATACACTAATAACGGACTAATAGTACTAAGTATGCAGTCAGTTCTGAATAACTAATGGCATAGGGCAAAACACATATAAAATATAGAAAATGATTATTTCACTTACCCTAATTGTTTGCTAGTGAGTATTTCAGAGGAATCACGCTCATCAAGAACCTTGAAAACAGTAAATAGAAAAATGAGTTCATAATGATTAAAAATAAATGTTCAAAACTATGCGATAAAATGAAAGAAAATATTCAACGCGACCTCCAACTGTCAGTAGATATTCTTACAAAATCGGTGAGGTAAAATATAAATATGAAACGGGTAGCTATACCTTATGAACTAGTTAGTTTATCTATATAAGTAATGGTTGTAAACTCTGTGTTACTAGCCCAATATTTATTGCTGTATCGACTGCCATCCATACATCATAATTCGATTAACTTGTGAATATGTTACTAAACACCGTATAAGAAAATGTCCCAGATATGTTAATCACTGTTTTGTGATCTTCCATTTCACTAATATGATCACGTAAGGCCTCGAGGCCTGAAAATTCTATATTTCACTCAAGCCTGAATCATTAGTACACATAGTTAGCTATTCATATACATAGGACTAAATAATCATTCAGTGCTTCCTGGTATCCTATATTTTATTAGACCAATTCACGTTGTGAACTACCGACATACATAAATTCACCCCAAAAATAGTATCCATGTCGTGTATGTAATGTGGTTACAATATGTAATATGTTTATCATATTTGATTTTGTTTCCACATATTTATTGGACGTACGATTTATTATTGTATAAATTGTCACATTTAGACAAATATACTACCTTTCTGATTCCAAGATATACAGTATGAACACATCTATAAATCAGAACAAAAAAAACCACTTCCACACAAAATACGAGTACCATAAATAAATACAAACTGTCAGTAGAAGCTTATGATTCATGAGAATAGTTCCACGACAAAGTAAAAAATCTATTTTGAGTTGATAGATGATGGATTGAATGACTAACAAAGCTCGGTAGACAACAAAGTTTTAGTGTGTATTAGACGTATTGCATGACTTGAAAGCTAATAATACTAACCAGATGTCTAAACCAAATTAATTAGGATAATGATGGAAATTTCGATAAAACAGTTCAAATGGATTCAACCCTTAACTTTCTTGAGTTTATGTATAGTCTCAAACTTCTTATTCAAAGATTTTACAACTTGCTTAAATCAAGTCCCAAATTTTTTGTAATAATGAATGAAAATTCCTAACTGGACTTCAATAATCGCAGATATATTAACACGACAACTTCACCTAGACCTAACACTTCTACGGTTACTGAAGGTCTCAAGCTCGGGGTAACGCAGGAGTGTTGGACTTGGAGGTTAGCGATTTCATCCAGTAAGAAAAATAACTTTGCTAGAAAAAACTCTGTTAACACGAAACTAAGTGCAAAAGTATTAATAGAACACCTTAGTTTTATACAGACTACCAACAATTCAAGCATCACACAGGTAATAAATGGAATGGAATGAGATTACATGAAATAAAACGGCATGAGGTAGGGAATGTCCAGAAATAATATTATCAAGTAGTCCGATAGATAAAAGTTACGTAAATACAAAAGTGTACATAGACACGAGAGTTTAGGACTAGTTGTATAAATAAGTACGAAGTGACCAATTGAATCTTAATGATGTACTTAGTTATTACATGATGCAACAGTTCTGTCATTATATGCAGTACAAACAAGTGAAGACTTGTATAAACTTGTGTTCCCTAAATACAATTCCTTCTCCTCATTGGATTGTGTCATTTTGTAGGTTTTCTTGCACCTTTCGGATCGCCCAAGAAGATTTATCTATATTGCTTCGGCATTATCTTGATTAAGCATTAAAGTAAAGTATTGGCATCGGAAAATCATCATTTTTTTGCTTTGGATAATGATCAATTTTAACTTCTGAAAACTGGACTTAGTTCATATGTATTCGATGTGTACGGTGGCTCAGTTAGTTACTTAATCTGATTTTCAGCTGCTAAGTCACGGAGTTGAAACTCCCCATACATTCTTTAACTTGGACAATAAACTGCGAAGTATTTTTTTTTACACCTTGCATAGAGTATGTCTCGAACCCAGATCGGTATAAGTATCTGTAAATGAGTTCATGTATCGTCCCATCATCTAATTTTACAATTTCTATCGTTTGTTTTACCAATAATAACCATAATTACACCTTAAATTGATATTTACCAGATGTTTTTTTAAAAGAATATCACTCTTGATGTATATGTACATAGTTTTAGATACAATTCAAGCTATCTAACCTCGGTTACAAAGTGTTAATATTTTTCCTATAACGATATAACACTCAGTAAATTTTCCTGATTCATATTTCCGTATGACTTTTGTTAGTTCCCGATTAGTTGCTGCCACTTTTAATTCGCTGATTTTCCTATGTGCTAAAGTCATACTTTATTGTCACACATTATCTCATTTACATTTCAGTCAACTCATATTATAACAAAAGAGTGGATTCAGTTTTTCTTTTGTTTCCGCAATGTATATTATTATACTGAGATAAGACTGGTGACTAAGAATATACTCTCATTAAACTGGATACTCATACGAGATACACTATATGATCACTTTACATCAGATACACGATTTACGACCAAAAATAATGAACTTAAAAGGTACAGACTGGACAATATTTTATTCCACACAGTTGAAAGCAATCATTGTGATACTGTCAGAGTTCCCAGACCGAAAGCAGGCAGTTGTCTTAAGGGCTTCTTTGTACTAATATTTATATGTTCAATTAAATTAATTAAATAAGTTAATTCATTAACTTACAGAAGAAATATAAACATGTTTAAGTGTTTTCATTACAAGCATATTAGACAAACAATAAAATGATGGATGTTGACCAATTCGTGATTTAGATGAAAGTGCCAAAGATGGAAGATTGTTAAAAATATGATTAGTTGTAATGAATGTATACAGTAATTTGAATATACATTTTTGATAAGTTTTATGAATTGTACTGGATGACAGTTTCGAATGTGAAATCTCAGCAAATTTATATTGCTATCAAGAATATTTAGTGAAGACAACCAAATTAGGGAACAACGAATATACATATATAGTATTAGTATCTTTATCAATACACATCACAAAATTTGACTAACTTAAAGGTTAAAATTATTATTTATTTATGTTAACACATAGATATTGGTACAAGAAGGCACCAAATACATATGCGCCAGACAAATCTCATTCGACATGTGTGAGGGCTGTGATACTGTCCGGGTGCACAAACCGAAGCGGGTGGTTTTTTGGGGGGACCATACCTGGAGCCTTCGATCTGAAGGTCTAATGCACAGGACATTGGAGGATCGTAAGGAGATGCAGTCCCAATGGTGGCCGGTGACCAACAATTGGTTCATAAGCCATTTGTTCCCACAGGATACTGGAGGCCATGTAAAAATTAGAATCTTTCATATGGAATTAAAATTTACGACTTATTTCATTACAGCTAAACAGTCGATTGGTGACTTAGTGTTGGAAACACTAGACTTTTGATCTAATACATCCAAGGCTAGAATTCATGCTTCAAGTATTTCACAGTTTGGGTACCTGGGTAATGGTATAATTAACCCTGACAAACAAAAATTGTGCCTCTAAATGAAGTACATAAAAATGTACTTGAATGAATTTTAATAGACAGTTTAAATAAATTTAGTAATAAGAGAATAAGTAGATCCTTTATCCATATTCTTAATATTGCCAATGATCACATCTTATTGGTTAGACTAAATATATGTGTAACCGGTCGGATGAAATTCAAACTGCATTTATTTGTAAAGAAGGTCTAACACACGACTGTGGATGTAATAAACAACAAGTTCAGCATATTTATTTATTTAGCCAACAACTTCAATAGTATTGTTGAAAACGTAATAAGGGGTGTTTGAGTAAGGTGACAGAATTTAACCATAATTCAAAGTTGAAACAAAACCGATTGAAGGCTTTGAATCATAATAAAGTATATTCAAAACCTGTAAAAATTTCATTGAAACTTGACCATGTAATCTGCACCTACCTATTTGGCTCAGTCTAAATTACAATGACTTAATGCACATGGGCTCGACCACATCTAGCTTTCTTTTAACCTATTCGTACCAGACAGCATGGCCCATCGAGGTAATTAGGAGGTGGGCATACGTATAATATTTCCCAACCATTTTAGTTGATTTATTACCTCATCAAATGACTTCTCATTCTTACATGGTACACTGTCACTAACCTCGGCATTACTTACTCGGTGGTCCGAAAATACAGGAGCAATGCTTTAAAGACATCTATGATCGAATGCTAGTATTCTACGAATATCCTACACTCTTAGTGGCTATATTTCACACCCATTGAGTAGAACAGGGCAAACGGATGCACAGAAAACTCGTTATTCCATGAACCATTCCTTTTCAACAAATACATTTCTTATGAAAAACTATACATCAGAAATTTGTTGAAATTTATTCATTTATTTGAACATATAAAAATTGGTACAAGGGGGCACTAAATACATATACGTCACACAATAACAATGAGACCGGTAGCAGTTATCATTGATTTGCGTTAGGGCTATGATACTGCCCAGGTGGCCAGACCGAAGTATGTGGTTTTCCTAGTAGGCCACACACGTAGCCTTTGACCTGAAGGTCTAATCCACAAAGCAGTGAATCAACGTTAGGAGATGCAGTTCAGTGGTGGCCGGTGGCCAACAATTGGTTCATATGCCATTTGTTCCCTCAGGATTCCGGAATCCATGTGCACTAATGGTTTGGAATAAGGATTTTCCAACCTCCCTATGTGGATCCTCCATATTCACCAAAGGAACGATGTTTTAAATTACAGTAGGCTCAAGATTAAAAGAACAATATTCGTTTCAATACGGTTTAGTTAGAAGCATATCAACTTATAGCTACAGATATTGATCATGATTATCATACACGGATGGCGACTAAAATGTCTGCATTTATTGAAAAGATTGAATCCAATAGTCAATGACTTGATGCGAAAATATGTAATATATGTACCAACTACACATCAGTCGATGATTATACACGTCTTTACACTAATGGATTTATCAAAAAGAAAGATTTGATAGAATGCGATTAATTTAGTAACATACTTATGATTTAATACTAGTAGTGCAAATACACCTTCAAATTTCGAATTAATGTTTCGGCTAAGAACCCAATCTTTTTAATAAAAGTTAATTCATTCTTGTATTAATAACAATCACGAATCCATTTCCTTAAAAATTTGCATTACTGTGTGACATTTATAATCTTTTGGTTGGATGTTACCACTTCCATTTGGCATTTTTCTCCGTCTTAAGTTTGTGCCTGGTTACTAACTATGTAAAGTTGTTCCGCTCTAATTTTCTCTAAGTGGAATATCAGGTTCCCTTCTGCACTACTGTCTTCTTTCTTGGTTCCATGACCAGGAACCATTAGTGAAAAGTTCTGTGTGTTGGTTGCTAGTTCATTTGTATTAGAATAACCTCGATTATTCATTATTAGCGGCTGGTGTAGGCTAAAACGGACAAATTGCAAGATACAACAGTTTCACAACGGTTATTCTGTATATCCGACTGTTTGATAAGCAAACGGGAAACTAACACTAAGTAGAAAATTTCGAAAGTTATCCAAGCTCTTAATGAAACGCAAAACGTAGAAATCCTCTTACATACTTTACCCACTTTTAAACTGTCAACTAACAATGTGAAACAGTTTATAGTAAATTTAAACAACTCTGTCTGAAGCCCTTCTAGAGTTACTGCCCATCCCAAGCTATGACAAAAGAAGGTTGTCTGACATGCAGCTACCAAATCCATCCCATAAAAAAGAAACTTGATAAAAAAAACTCTAGCAAGTAAACAAAAGTAAGGAATAAATAAAGAAGTAAAACGCAAGTAAAAATTGTTTTTCATAACAAAAACGTAAAAAAAAAGCAAACTTACTTCATGAGATTCAACTTTTTCTTGAACAATAGCATTTATGTTAAGTGATGAAGTAAAAGGAGAAGGTATTGAACTTGACATATCCTTATTACTAGAGCTATCAATAGCAGTGGGGAGAGTAGAATCTGCTAATTCCTGCTGATGATGAACAGGTGATTCCACTGAAGAATGCCTCATTATATTTGTAATTAATTCGAGTTTATCTATAAGTATAAAAAAGGAGTATGGATATATAAAACTGACTGATTAGTCATTTTTGCCTAGACCTTAGGAATTGACTGGAAACTCCCGACCAATTCACAATGTGACCATTAGTCTGAGTGACTCAATATTGCATGCATTATTGTTGAGATGTAAAGTAGTTGGAGACAGGGCACACTAATTGTCATTAAGGCTCACTAGTGTAATCTTGAAACAACTAATTCACACTTTGAGATTCAAGCCCTTATCATTCTGCTTTACAGTCGTAACCACTAAGTTATTTGTGCCACGACTGAGTATCCTACCACCTAACTTCAATCACCTAACAAGAATACATACATATGTATGCTTTATTTCTATGATGTTCAACAATGTAGTAGAAAAGTGTTTAGATATACTATTTGAAACTCTACTGAATAGTAGTGAATGAAAATTCAGTACTGAAATGAATTGTTATGAAACACAAAAAAAGGGTTAGAAGGAAATTCTAACTATACATGATAACAAAGTGAATATCTCATTAGATTAGGATGCATAACAATAAAGGTGAACTCCATAACAGACAGCATTAAAGAGATATCATGATGTAATACAGATGTAAGTGTTATTTACACTTGTATATTTTTATAACACAGTTTAATACGTGTTTGTACTGTTATCGGTAAATAGTCGAGTATCGACCTATTTTTCATGATGTTCCAGGATCAGTTTAATATATACTATTGCTACCTCCTTGTATTTCATTTTTACCTGTTAGTGCTCAATCATTATGCTGATGACATAGTTTTATTTGGCGAAGACTCTGACAAAATGCAGAGTCTTCTGACAAATCTAAGCAACAATGCAGGTGTGTTCGGGATGCGATTCTCCCCCTCGAAATCCAAAATGTTGCTTCAGGATTGGGTTGCATTGACACCCGAACTAGTGATAGGGAGTGAAGTAATTGAGCGTGTCGACCGCTTCACTTATCTTGGAAGTCTGATCAGCCCTTGTGGTCTGGTGTCTGACGAAATCTCAGCACGGATACAGAAAGCTCAACTAGTTTTTACCAACTTGCGTCATTTATGGCGTAGGCGAGATATCAGTCTATAAACCAAAGGACGGGTTTACTGCGCAGCAGTTCGTTCCGTCCTCCTTTATGGCAGTGAAACATGGCCGGTAAGAGTAGAGGATATTCGTAGGTTACTAGTATTCGATCATAGGTGTTTCGAAATATTGCTCGTATATCGTGGGACAATCGAGTAAGTAATGCAGTTGTTAGGAAACGGGTACTAGGTAAGGATGGCAAATCAATTGATGAAGTAATGAAACATCATCAGTTGAGATGGCTTGGACACATGTTACGTATGCCCAACGACCGACTGCCTCGACGTACCATGTTCAGTGGTATAGGAGTAGGTTGGAAGAAAGCTAGGGGCGGCCAGACCAAATCATGGCACAAGTTCATGAAGTCACTGACAAGTGGTCTGAGTCATGTCGGTAGGTGTAGACTACCTGGTTGGGGACCGCGAGATGATGGCAACCGATGGTTAGAGACCCTGAATGACATGGCTCAAAATCGTTTGCAATGGCGCAGGTGCATACACACTGTGTTCTTCCAAATTTTGATCTCCTTATTCCTCCTTGTCTCTTTTTTTTCTCCTCTCAAATTTATTTCACTGTATTATACTCTTTAAGTAACATCTCCAAACACTAATCTTCCCGACTACTGCTTATACTCTTATTACCTTTACCACTATGAGATTTGAATCGACCACTGCATCTCTGTGCTAATGTGGTGTGGCAACTCGAACTGATGTACGTACATACGAAGTTCTACGTTGATACTGACTGACTGACTGAACTCTTCAATTTCTCCTTTATATAGAATAGTGACAGTTTTGTAATCCCTTCATAGGTTGTATGGTGATAGTGAGGATCAATATACACTTCATTTTACAATGTTCCGTAAATATCTCCAAATCTTTTTTGTCGTTAATCCCTTCCGCTTTTCTAAAGGTGTAACTATTCATGATCAAAAATGGTTTTATCATTTTTTATGTAATCTAATTCCATTTCAATGTGGCATAATCGAACGTAACTAGTCATGTCGTTCTTTCAGTCAGTCAGTCAGTCAGTCAGCTACAACGTAGGACAAGGCACATATATGCATCGGTACAAGTTGCATAACCTCATCAGCACAACAAGATGGACACCGGATTCATAAAAGTAGTTAATTCAGTTGTGGTAATATATAAAAGAAAGATTTCAATAAGGATATAGAACATGAAGAAAAAATTAGTCCATAGAACGAAAGATATGAAGAGATTTTAATCTCATAGTTTAAGGGAAAACAGAGAGTGTATACACCTACGCCATTGTCATCGATTCTGAGCTATGTCAACAAGAGTCTACAACCATTGGTTACGATAGTCACGCGAACCCCAACCAAGTAGTCTGCATCTACAAACATGGCTCATACCAGAAGTTAGTGATTTCAAGCACTGATGCCACGTTTTGTTTTGGCCGCCCCTAACTTTCTTCCAACCATCCCGAACACCGGTTAGCATTGCATGTCGTGGTAATCAGTGTTCGGGCATACGTAATATGTGGCCCAACCATCTCAGTCAATGAAGATTCACAACCTCATCGATTGATTTACCATCATTCCCTAATACCCTGCGTCGAACATCACTATTACTTACCCGGTGATCCCAGAAGATGCGAGCAATATTTCTAAGGCATCTGTGGTCAAATACTAGTAGCTTACGAGTGTCTTCTACTCTTAATGGCCATGTTTCGCAGCCGTAAAGTAAAACAGAACGAACTGTCGCAAAGTATACTCGTCCTTTTATCAACAGACGGATATCTCGCCTTCGCCATATGTGAGGCAAGTTGGCAAAAGCCAAACGAGCTTTTCGAATCCGTGATGTCGTTCTTTACCTTTATGCATATATGGTACCGTTATGAATTTCAATAATTTCATTTGAAATAAACAGATAGTAATATACTATATACAAATCCACAATTTTATTACAATTAAATGATTTTATGTTGAATTTTATATGCTTACTTTTTTCTAATCAATTGTATCTATGCACACAATGCCCAATAAAATCATCTCGGAAAAAAAACCCTGATAATAAGTTCAAATTTCAGGTTTATTCGACGCTTGCCATTGTGTGAATCGATCTAATTAATACTAGCCTTTTATTGGATATGATCTCTTTTAATACTGACATTCTAATACGCTGGCCATTAATGGAATAAATCTCACTCATACAATACATATCGACAAACAATGATTTTCCGAATTGATCTTATAGCTCGACATGATCAATTTTACATATATAATGATTAATAGACGTGAAGATTTCCTATATGGGGCCTGATAAGTCCAGCTATCGATAAGCCAAAACTGTTTCTTACTATTCAGTTCTTATAACCCTAACCTACTTCGACATATCAACTGGAAGAATAGAGCGAAAAATTGTGAGTAAACACTTTACTTCGAAGTAAGTTTATGTACAGGAAAAATGAGGGTAGTTATAGAGTAATACATAACCTTGAGTATTTAGAAATTTCTGGGAACATGCTAAATATTAGTATGGCTAAACAATCAAGCAAAACTGTGACACGTGATTCTGGATTCGTAGATGTCTCTGGAAAGTGTATATTCAACGATAATCGGATTAAGCGTTTCTGGGTCTCTAAAGATTTTGACAAGGGATATTTTGGGACTCTCACGACAAAGTCCAGGACGATAGTGTTAAACGTAACGAACTCTTAATTCTTTTTATATAGATTTTATATAACAGACAAACCAAACACTAATCGTACCTACTAACTGGAAACATATAACCCAGTAATATTAGATTTTATAAACGAATGAATAAAGATCTGAGATAGCAACTCTTGGATTTTCATAAAGCTGCAAAGCATGAAAACTTAAACTTTAAAACCCATAGCCTTAACCATAACCAATAACAATAAAGGAATTTTAAAAAATTTATTTCGATCATCTAAAGGGATTCGAGAAGATTGATCATTCATATATCTATGTGAATGAATTTCAATATCATTGTTTATCTAATTAACAGAGAAAGTAACCTGTAGAACATACTTTGTGATACAGTATTGTTTCCCACTTTTAAAAATTATTGATTTACAAAAGTTGTTATCTAATCAGGCTAAAAAAAAATTAGTTGAGAATTTATCGTAGCTATTTTAACCTTATCTGTATTCTCTGACCACTATTAGTGTGTAGAGTAGACTTTTAAACGAGACAAAAATTTATGAACAAACCAATGAAATTAAAGGTAGCAAGTCTTGGATTTTGGTGAGAAACTAATTCATTCAAATGATCAGATGGTATTTTGGCATGATAGGTGATGTAAATTACTTACGCATGTCACCCCTAGTGAAGGAGCAACATTCTTCATTCAACTGTGTGCTAGACAATCCTTTCCAGTTGCTATCCACTCTTTTCATGTCTGCTTCTAATGCTCGACGCATTGTGTTTTTTTGACCTTCCTCTTTTCTGCTTCTCTTCAGGATTCCAAGTTAGCATTTGCTTGGTGATGTAATCTAATGATTTCCGTAATGTATGTCCTATCCACTTATAAGGTCTTTTTCCTAATTTCCTCTTCATTTGGAAGTTGATTTGTTCTCTCTCACTATAAGCTGTTGCTGATGGTATGCGTTTAACGGACATTAAATATCTTGCGTAAACAATTGTTTATAAATACTTGTACTTTTTAATGATGATGATTGTGGTAGTTATTTAAGTTCGTGATACAAAACCTTAACTCATAACTTTTCAGTTCTAATTCCAATTTGTCATACTGATTGATAAACCCTTTTTGACACTAGTAATTAGATGAGTTCAGTCAATCAGTCGACTACAATGTATGACCAGGCACATATATGCATCGGTAGAAGTTGCATTACCTCATCAGCACAACAAGATGGACACCGGATTCATAAAAGTAGTTAATTCAGTTGTGGTAATATATAAAAGAAAGATTTCAATAAGGATATAGAACATGAAGAAAAAATTAGTCCATAGAACGAAAGATATGAAGAGATTTTAATCTCATAGTTTAAGGGAAAACAGAGAGTGTATACACCTACGCCATTGTCATCGATTCTGAGCTATGTCAACAAGAGTCTACAACCATTGGTTACGATAGTCACGCGAACCCCAACCAAGTAGTCTGCATCTACAAACATGGCTCATACCAGAAGTTAGTGATTTCAAGCACTGATGCCACGTTTTGTTTTGGCCGCCCCTAACTTTCTTCCAACCATCCCGAACACCGGTTAGCATTGCACGTCGTGGTAATCAGTGTTCTGGCATACACGTAACACGTGGCCCAACCTCTAACAACACTCAAGACCACTGTATTCATAATTAGTTGGAGTTACATTAATATCACTTAAATATCTTACATAAATTAGTCTCAATAATACTCTTTCTTATTTAATTTCATTATTACAATAATAATTTTGTAGCTTACCTGATTCAGATCGATAAGGCAGATCAAATCGAATTGTACCATTTAATAAATTTCTATAGAAATAAAACATTAAAATAGTGTGATCAAAAAAGAAAAAAAAAAGAAAATTAGTGAAACCCAACATAAATTACATGAATCATTTATACATATGATGAAATGTAAATGGAGTTTGTCATGAGATCATACCAAAAAAAAAAAGGTATAAGAGAAGATCAATAAAATAACTAACTGTATCATGTATTATTCTCATATACATTGGTATGCATTATGAATGCTGAAGTTAATTGAAAGAAAAAAACAAAACAATTATCTAATAAATATGATCAAGTCTATGTGAAAGATTTAAATTATAAATGGTAAAATAGATAGACTTTGTGTATTGTTGTCATATGTTAATTAATTCAATGTTTAAATTTACACTTGCATAGGTGTTGACAACACAAACCTGTTGCTCATTAATTTTTTTGTTGTTGTTTAGTTTAAGCGACAAATGATTTATTGTCAAGACAAATTAAATCAACAGATATATACAGATAAACGAGAGAAAGAGAGAGAGGGGCGGGGAGGGAGGAGGATGGTGGGACAAACATATGTTAACTAACTCAGACATGATGATTGATAGAAATAAAATGTAAAACTTTGAGCAATCATTGATATTTTCAACACATTTGGATTGTGATGGAAATATAGTTCCAATGAGAATGTCTTCGATTGGGACAATAGACACACACACACACATACACAAGAAAATCAATCTGTATGGATTTTAAACAACTGAAATCGATCGTTGTTAAAACGTATGCTCTAGGATATGTTTCCGTTTAATTTATTATATCACACTCTGAAAAAAGTTAGATGTAATTACCAATACTAGTAATGATAAAGTCAGGGGTCTTGAGTGCAGTTAGAGGTATGAGGGTGGTTTTTACTACTTGGTTGCCCACATCGTAGAAGGGTTTTTCTAGAGGTACCTGAAAAGCAAATTGGGTTTAAGTTGGTCTTAGCGAACTAAGAGCGTGACCTTAGTGCCTAAGGGACAACTGTTTGAGAACGGTCACATACGACCTTTTTGTAAGTAATTGTCATGTCAGCCCTATAATTCTTGGGACATAATCGTCGGAGGCGGAAATCTGTGAGATAAAGTGAGACGTGTATTGTTAGGGTCAGCCTTTTGTAGTCGCATCCTTCCCTGTGGGAAGGCAGTATCACTGTTGTGCTGTTTATGTAAAGGAAACACCTTACTGCCATCACACCTCCGCACAGTCAACAGTAGGACTTCGCCGTCGGCCCTTGGGTTTGCTGCATTAAGTCGTACAGTTATTCGACCGACCTTGGGGAACGATTTTTTCAGCCAGCATAACCGGACTAGTTCATCACGATGGGCAAGTCCGACCACCACCTCAAGGTAGCAGCAATTTTTATTTTATATATTACTACTATTGAAGTAACTCCTATGAATTTGGTGATCATCTTGTTTTGCTAATGAAGTATGGCAACCTGGACCGATGCATATATGTGTCTAATCCTACGTTATAGCTGACTGACCGAATAATAAAGTCAAAATGACACTATGTTACATATATAACACCAGTTTCATTATTGGAGAATATAGTTCGATAAGGTAATATATTTATGAAAGAATTCAAGTACCCTAGAAGTACACTAGAAAAACGATCATTTGACTGCTGATTGATGTTCTTGTAGACGAAGATGAAGAGGGCGTCCGTTTTGTCTGATGTAGTGTTTATCGCAGTTGGCACAATTTATTTTGTAGACGCCATGACATGTCCTCACTTATATCAATGCACGTGGACAACTGCGGACATACATTCGACCGGAAAAATGTTGAAATATTGGATAGTGGAAATTCCAAAAACATTAGAGAATTTTTAGATACTTGGCACTCAGGTCAATCAGCAATCAACAAACACATTGAAATCGATCCAATTTTACAACCAATCAGGAAAATTATGGACAAACATAGGACAAAATTCAAACCAATAGGAGATACAACCAAAACAAAGAAGTAAACAATGGCAGGTTTAAAGTCAATAAGAACCAGTCAACATCAAGATCTACAGTATAAGCTGTGAACCATATGTGGAGAAATTCGAATACTACACTACATGAGACCTAAAATTATTGGATGCAATGGTCCTTAGAGGAATTAAGGATTTACACTGTAGAGCAGCTTATCATATTAGGACAAAAAAAGACTGCCCAGTGCTTCCTGTATTTTTTTTGATAATTGTTTAACTAAAATCAATTCATAATGTAAAGTATATCCTGTAATTTAACAGTTCAATACAAATTAATAACAGTATGACAATAGAGAAAATTTCTATTCAGTTCGAAGAATTGAACACATTGAATCTACACAAATTGCTTAAGGGAAAATTAAATCAATGTACAATAGTGAATTCAAGTAATCACATGTAAAAAGTGTAAAATTGTAGTATAGAGACAAGTTTATTATTATTAAAAAATTAACTTGAAGTTTCGCGGAAAAAACTCAAAAACAAACAGGTAAGATGTACAATAGAAATATCTTTTTGTAGCGTAATGTTTAGGTTAAACAGGAACAGGGTGTCAATAAATGATAACAAGTTAGCTGATAAGATTATAAATCTTCATCAACCTAAGTAATTACAATGTGATAGGTATATTGGACAACCGCCTTCTTCAACAAGCGATGCTTGTTATTGAGGAGGTAGAAAACGTGGCATCAGTACATAAAGTCATTGACTATTAGTCTTAACCATGTTTGTAGATGTAAATTACCTGGGTTATGTTTAACCTGTCAGCAGTGAGTATTACTGTTTTGAGATGTTGGATGACATGGTTCAGAATTTGGTTTAATCGGTCTTCCTTTTAGTCTATTTTGTTTATAGTAAATTCACAAAGAAATCATTTTATTGATGTTTTACTAAATAATAGATAAGTTAGTGACGTAGGAATGTCAAAATAGCTATCTACACATAATTAATTCATATTGATATAGCC
The DNA here is from genome assembly GCF_000699445.3 of Schistosoma haematobium. NCBI lineage: Eukaryota > Metazoa > Platyhelminthes > Trematoda > Strigeidida > Schistosomatidae > Schistosoma > Schistosoma haematobium. Next base: position 3,382,548 of record NC_067195.1, read on the forward strand.
GCAACGATGGTTCTCTAATAATTTCATCTTTATAACCCTAACGAATTTGTTAATAAAGATATCGTATGTTAACGTGAATTTTCCGCAAAACTATTTACGGCTATGAGAGGTATTCATAGGCAAATTTACCGACAGTAAATTGATTACTTTGATTACTTTTGTTAACAAATATAACTGATTTGCACAAACTCTCTGTTCATTGACTTTTAAAAGTGGCTTCAAAGTCATGAGAGGATTTTTGAGAGTAGCCTAAAGCTACAGTCCTTAAACTAGAGTTTTATCATGTACAATAGCAATTTACTAATCATACACAAAGGTATGCAGTTTATTCATTAGTTTCTATTTATTAAGAAAATGTTTGTGATAAAATTTTAAAACAAAAACCAACATGAAAATAATCAAAGGAATGGGAAAAATGCAAAGATACTAACCGATTATGAATGATATGTATATCCAAACATATTTGATCCATTAAAACTTTGTGTGAACCGATTTTCTCTTTGATCGAAAGGGGATCTATTGAAGTGAAATGAAATTGAAAAGAATAACAACCATGATAAGATGAATAATCGATCAACAATGTAGAACGTGGTGTGCATTAATTCAATTTGCCAAAACATAATACATATAGTAAGAAGAAATTATTAAGACAAATCCCAGAGTAATAAAAATAATAACAGTATCAGTAGTAATAGTAGAAAACATTGGGTTAAGATTGAAGAAAGAATAGTGTAAATAGATTTAGAGACTCATGATTTAAGAGGAAATAAAGATAGAATGTACCCGGATCATTAACCAATGCCTACAACAATTATAAGGACTCTATATCTACCAACATGACTGAATCCAATATAATTGATCAACGAATACTGTATCTCAGTTTCCCCACTCCAAACATTCGTTTAACTAACTCCTATATCAGTTAGAATTGGAGTCGAGGTAGATTTTGACTGAGAATACGTGATACATGTCTCAAACGTCTCAGTGGATGAAAAACCACAAAGTCATTAACAGATTTCCAATCATTACCTTGATTATTCGGTAGTTACAGGATATATATCTAAAGCTTTACAGATAAATAATTGTAACTAAACACCAGTAGCCTACGAATGTCTTCTAATCTTAACGGCCCCCAAATACCCTGGTACGGCCGAGAGTGGGGAGTGTCAGCTCACCCTCTTCAAACGCTCTCACATGGTCACGTGCATACAACCACTGCCAGGAAAGCCCTACCCACTGCCTTTTCGCGGTGAGAGTGTAGTTTACGAAACTGATAGCACAAAAAGCGAATGTCCGGCAGTTTAACCGGGTTGGCGGACACGGAAAATCCACATAGAAGAGTTGGAAAATCCTCACTTCAAGCCACTGGTGCACATGGACTCCAGGATCCTAGTGAAACAAATAGCGTATGAACCAATCGTTGATCACCGGCTACCATGGGACTGCGTCTCCTGACGTTGCCCCATTGCCTTGTGGATTAGACCTTTAGATGAAAGACTCGGGGTGTGGCCCCCTAAGAGAACCCCCTAACTCGGTTTGGGAGCCCGAGCAGCGTCCCAGCTCCCACATAAATGGAATGATTTACGTGACGCATATCTATTTGGTGCCTCCTTGTACTAATGCTTTTGTGCTTAAATAAATAAATAACCGTCATATTTCATAACTCATAAAGAAAAATGCAAAGAACTACTGTGCAGTAAGCTAAATAATAATAACAAATACATATTGACATTATTTTCAGTTAAACAGAGAACGATGAAAACAACTGGCACAAATGAATAAAGGAATAAATCAACTTGAATTATGTATAACTCAATCAGTAAAAACCAAACAGTACAAAGCAATAACCAATTAGTTGTTTTGGGAACGATCATTCAAACAGTTGCTGTGATATTATAGTGAAAGCGCACACAGATTGACTGTTTAATCCTATTTTGAAACTTATCAATAATAATCCACAATAAATACTACTAGTCAAATTACGCAACAAGATAGAGAAAGCAAGAAAGTCAAAACGCGCCAAAAAAAGTGACAATATTCAATTAACAGAAGCAATGATTGACTATAGAGATCAGTTTAAGGGAAATAATTTACATTGCTGTGTATTTTAGTCACTATCTATTGAGTTTGTTCAACTAGTGTGATTTCTGTCAAGAGTTCTTGTATTGTTTCAGGTTTGTCAGTAAGTCAGCTACAACGTAGAACCAGGCACATATATACATCGGTCCAAGTTGCCACAACTCGTTAGCACAACAAAATGAACACCAAATTGATAGTGGTTACTTCAATGATAGTAATATATGAAAGAAAGATTGCACATAAGAATATGATACAGGGAGAAAGAATTAGTTCGTAGAAAGAGAGGAATAAGGTCATTTTTATCTCACAGTTTAAGGAAAGATAAAGAGTGTATACACTTACATTATTGTGATCAATTCTGAACCATGTCACCAAGAGTCTCCAACCATTGGTTACCATAGTCACGCGGACCCCCAACCGAGCAGTTTGCATGTACCAACATGGCTCACACCGGAAGTTAATTACTGTATGGACTAATGCCACGTTTTGGTTTGGCCGCCCATAACTTTCTTCCAACCGTCTCCAACACTAGTCAACAATGCGCGGGTTAGAAAAAGTTGACCCCAAAAATGTACACGTTGCCTTATCTCACGGACTTTCGTCTCCGGCAGTTAGGCCTCATCAAGTACGGAGCGGACATGAAAATTACTCACAGAAAGGTCGTATGTGATCGGCCACAAACAGTTGTCCCCTGGGCACTGAGGTCACGCCATCAGGTCACTAAGACCACCTCTAGACCATTTCCCTTTCCAGGTACCCCTAGAAGAACCCTTCCACGGTGTGGGCAACCGGAAAGTGATAACCGCCCTCATGCCTCTCACAGCACTCAAGACCACTGTTTTAGGTTCGTAAACTTTAATTACATTTGAAGCAGTGATGTATTGGTGTCATATTTAGGTGCCAATCGGATTTTGTGTAACTTGTACTCTATAGCTATGAATTAATTGGATCGCTCACTCAGCTGAACCATTACTTGTTTCCAACACCTGCTCTGGTATTAGATCACCGATGCAATTTCTTCCATAACAGCCCCACTGACCTTTTTCATCTAATCTCTTATTAACAAGTATGAATATCAACTAGCCGTTATGCAATACTGACGTGCTTTAAGTCAAAATTTTCTACTTTTATTACCCATTATTGATCGCAACCATCCTAAAGATGGTTAACTATATAGAATTTTTAGAGCCAACTAACTGTGGAATGAGTAATCGTGTAACAAAAATTAAACGAATATCAACACAATTGTGTTTTCTCTTGTGATCTTTAATCTGTTGTGGCTTGAAATATCATGCTTTATTGCCCAATTAAGGTTGCGATTGTCGACTAGTTCACCAGTGTGACAGGACAGGTCATCATCTGTCGAATGACAGGTAAACATTGAGATTTTCAATTTTCAGTTTAATTAGGATAAGTTAAGCGGTTAGAGGTAATCAGCAGGGAATTCTGTGATACATTTCTTGGATGTTGGCACTCGTTAGTATTGTGAACGAAATTTGGTGATCTGCAGTATTATGTTTAGTACGATCAAACACCTAATATCTCAACATAATGCACACTATGTTGAGTAATTTAAACTAGTGGCTACACTGCGACTTAATCGACACAATTTGATCAGCACTAAAAGATAAGACAAACATAACATTGATAACTACTCAATGACCAGTTAATTGTAATAAGAATAGAGAGAGTAGATTGTTCTGCTTTGTAGGGGATAAGTTTATGTACAAAATTCATATTAGACAGGGACATTTAACTGACTAATTACTTTAGTTGTCAGAACAAACAGTAATCCAATATAACTATGGGGTGACTGAATAAGTTTTCTTCCAAGAAAAAAGACAAAAAAGATTAACTACTATTTATACGACATAATTCTCATATGGATACGCACTAACCTACACCAGTTTTAGCTTTCCTTGAAGAAGGACCTAAAGCAAACAACAGACACGGTGTTGTCAATAGAAATTCTCCAATAGAAATGAAACAGCATATCTTCTTCGATACTGATAACATTGATGACGATGAAGAGGACAACGACCTTTCGTTATCACTTGAAACAAGAACATCTTTTACAACGGCCAATTCAAGTGTATACAGTACCTAAACGGAATAAAAACGAAGATTATTAGAACATGTAAGCACTTTTATATGTCAATATGAGTAAAGTTAGTAATACTGTTAGGATTGATAAATTGGGAACATGTACCGAAAACAAAAATCAATGTAAATGGAAAATTTCAGGTCAGCATTCAAGATGTAAAAAAGTAATAAATATCCTCAAAACCAAAGAACACACTACGTCGGGAAACAGAGACAGGCATGAGAAAAATGAACAACAATTGGATAGAACTGGAAAGGAAGACCCAGGACAGAGTGGGGTGGAGAATGCTGATCGGTGGCCTATGCTCCATTGGGAGTAGTAAGCGTAAGTAAGTGTAACTAGAATTATTCGTAATTGTTTTGGGTTTTTTTCATTGTTTACATTTATGACTGAATTTCGATTCATTTACGTTGACACAAGGGGATGGATTGTATCTAAAACTGTGACTAAAAAGCAATATCAGGAGATCCATTAATGATATAAATATATATTATCAAACATGGATCAAAATTCAATCCTGAATATCAGCAGGGAGAAATTGAAAATTCTGACGAATTAATAATAAATATCAAACCTATTGAACAACGTATTGACTGTTATAGCTCAGTAACCTGATGGATAACGTATCGGTTTTTGAAGTGCTAACTATTGGATTGGAATAATAGTGTGGATATCAACAGTGGAATACAGATACAACAAACTAACGAGTCCTGGGGATATGACAAAACACATATCCTGTATTTCACTACTAGTTATAATCTAAAAAGTATAACAACTATAGTTTACAGAAATTCTACCATTTATATAGAATAAAGAGGAAAGCTTTTAAAAGTATAAACTAACATTAGACAATAAATTCGATGTGTATGATAAGAGTACTGCTAATGATCAGTTTTTTTTTCGTACTTATTAAAACAAACACAAAAATGAATCCTGTCGTTAAATGATCTACTTATTAAATGAAACTGATCAGTCATAAAAATAAACAAATTCGATAGATGTGATTATTTGAATTGCTTATTTATAATACTTGGGTTCAATAAATCACACTGAGCTATGTAGGTGGATGCAGAATACTTGGTTGGGGTCCGTGTGACTATCGTAACCAATGGTTGGAGACTCTTGGTGACATGGATCAGAATCGATCACAATGGCGTAGGTGCATACACTCTCTGTCTTCCCTTAAACTAAGAGATTAAAATGACTTCATATCTTTCTTTTTACGAACTAATTCTTTCTCCCTGTACTATATCCTTATATGCAATCTTTCTTTTATAAATCACCATCACTGAATTAACTACTTTTATGAAACCAGTGTCATTCTTGTTGTGTTAATGAGGTATGGCAACTTGGACCAATGCATATATGTGCCAGGTCCTACGTTGTAGCTGACTAACTGACTGATAAATCACACTTCATAAAACATTTTCACTAGATACGATTTTGTACTCCATTGACACAAATAAAAAAACAGGAAACAATCTTATTTCACTGTTAATACGTTTGTGATTAATAACTATAAAGATAAAAAACAGAAGATCAGAGTACATAAATCCGTTAGACCTTACTAAGGGAGCCAACAATTTCGATTAGTTGTAATAGATGGCTATTTCCAATTACGTCAAAACTGTTTTAAGATGGTTGAATACAATCTAATAATTAAGTGAGCTAATAAACCAGATCAAATGTAATTAATAGCATTAAATATTACACGAAGGGATGAGCAGATTAAAAAATTTTATTTCCAACACTTCCAACAAAACGTCTGAGTTAAATACTGGCATAAATGTTTGAAAATATTTCAATTCTTACAAGGGAAGTTTTATAAGTTAGTCTAACGCTGCTTAGTTGATACGTTTTTTCACTCCCTAACAATCATTTAGTCGTCAAGGTATCCGACTTTCAACGAATAGGCCGCAGGTTCAATTCCCGTTGCATTAATTTCGAATTGGGCAACCGGGTAGTAGTATCACTAGTCCTCAGTGTAAATAAAAATGAGTACACGAGTCTTTATTTAGTGATTTGCATCGATTCTCTAACGTGGAACTATATACGGTGAAAACTTTGAAAGCACATAACCTATATACCCAATAGGTCTATATTTTAAAACGCGGCTTAGTTCGACAATAAATAAATTCATCGACTAATGTTGTGTTTTGGTTAGGCTGCCCTTAGGCATTCTTTCAGCCAGCTCTATGTCAACCAGCATAACACAAGTGTAAGTGCAACGCATGGGTATGCAAAACATCTGTCTCAAACAACTCAATCGATGAGGGACCACAGTTACATCAACCTACTGACGATAAAGAAAGCCCCGAATGTGACATCAGTATTTTTTCATATACATTTCACACAGAAAACGTTTCTGAGAAAAGTTTGCACAGACAAGCATACGAAATATTTAATACTGACACTATATTCAAATACGATACAAGAAATTTCACCATATAATTGATAAGAAAATTACAGACGACTACAAAATTCAACCAGAGAATTTTATTCTAAGTAATAAGACATTGGAATAAGCGTGCATGGACATTTAAACTAGGCCCAATTAACAGTATTAAAATACATATCTTTGTCTGAGTCAGAAGTAAAATTGTATATATCTTGATGTTTGTTGAGATAATAATTCGGTTTTAGTAGTTAAACTTTTGTACTTATTTCAGTCATCTAATTTTTATATTGGGTTTGAATAACCGTAGGAAGTGTGTATCATAACTGAATTAGACTGCAGAACACAATGCAAACCCACCGGGAGAAAAAGTACTAATTTAATAATTTCAATGAAATACATGAGCTACAATTCCCTTTAAAAAGAAAAACTGTATGTAAGCACTTATACATTTATGCTTACTTACTCTTCGTGTTACATCAGTGGCAATTAGAAAAGAGGCGGATTGATCAACAGCTAATATTATGCTCGATTTCGATAATGAAATATTTAAAGATTTTAGTAAATCTGTACTGGGTATCACAGAACAAAACTGTATAACTTGTAGACAGGACCAATCGTAACATGACCAAAGACGTATTTCACGATTAGACTCTGCACCGGTTAAAAGATAACTCCATGTTATACTAAATATTGGGAAAAAAAGATTAAGTTAGATAGGAAAACAAAATTTTCATATCATCATCAATTGGTCAACCAATGTTACAAAAAGCTGGAACATGTTCTTTATAACAAATCTTATAAACCTACTCTATAACTATGGGCTAAGGCATCCATCAGCATTTATTGAATGAGACAAAGAAATCTTAGTTTTCTCGTTTAGTTATGTATTGACTTATTATGAGCGTGATTGTGATAATGGGGTAAATACTGAAACCTATGGAGCTATTTATCTGTTTGTTATTAACTACATTGTTTAATCAGTTAACTACAAAATTGCATTTCTACATTCCTCTTATCGTAAGCTACCGGTGGATTCATCAACTGTCGCTATACACTTTACCATCCCTTAGTTATAGCTAATTAATTGCGCATTGTCTGGTACCATTTATGGTATGATTGTGTTTAAAGTATGATTTTTTTATTTGATGTGCTGTGTAGTCAATCATTTCAATTATATTATTGCATGAGTTTTGAGTCATGGTTGAATTGGATAATAATGGAAGCTGGTTGCTGACTTTTCTCTTGGACCCAAGCTCGGAAATAGAAGGCTTGAGTACAGAGGACTAATAGGAGCTTAACTTGAGTCGGCCTAGAATTAACTATGAGGGTTCGAGGTGTAAATGGTCAAGTCCAGGGTGCTAGGCTGCAAACGAAATAGTAGATAGGAGATAGAGAAAATTATAGACGGAATTCCGATTAATGCATTTAACGCGTGACATCGATTATTGTCTTAAGCCACAATAATTATCATCATTATTATTTATGATCGCATATTCCTTTACCCATACAGGTAGATCTTCCACACACACATAAGTAAAACTCAGCTCACTTACATTGCATAATGTAGGGTTTCTGTGTTTCGAATATTCTGGTTTGCTGTCTTACTCCAAGTTAATGTTTTGACTTTATCAATAATTAAGTATGCCGACTTCTTATTATTTCTTAAATTCTGCTGTATGCTGTAAATTTGAGTGGTTTACAGCAAGGTGGTGATCATAAACCTGGGAATTGAATGATGAATTCATTTTATGTTACAAATTCCGCCCTTATTTTGTTAGATAGTATATTAGTTTCAAAGTTTTGAGTGTATTCCTCTTGATAGACACATAAGCAAGTAATGAATTTAGGCTCAAAAATTTTAGTACATTATCGATAAACACTAGAACCTAAGATTCAGTATACAATATTTAGATCTTGTGTGCTATTGAGAACATGTTAACTTTGTTTCCCTATAGAAAAAATCGAACGAGATAACTGTAATAGAATCAAATTACAAAGTGTTTTACTTATGATCAATAATGGGATAACATTAATAAAAAAGAATATATGAATTGACTGAACAAAGGAAACGAAATGTACCTTTCATCATTATGCAACACGTTGTCCAGAAATATTAAAGCATACAATGGTAGTCCACCATGAGGAGAAAATACATGAATTGGCCTAAATTATGTGAATATATAGCAAACGAAAACAAACAAATGAATCTCTTTTTCACTATATTGGTATAGTCCTAAGAGTATAAGAATGAGAAAAAGTACTTTCAAATTAAAAAAACTAACTACGCTTAAAATGAGTAATACTTTATTAGTTAGCGAAAAAAACTCGCTGAAACATGTATTTCAGTTGTTATTATGAGATGTGAAAATTATTGAATTTGAACTTTTACAATATAAACTCAGTAATCTGAAGGTTAGGCGCTTGTTAAGAAGCCTAGAGGTCCTAAACTCCATCTCGTATGAGGTCGTGAATGGCCACAACTGAGGAGTCCCATATTGGGACGGAAAAGTTTTTTAGTATACCTCGATGTTCAATAGCCTAACCAAAGTCAGTCTGTGATGTGAAACATAAAATATACAGTTGTTATTACCTAGCATAGCTCAACAGTTGTTTGACTGAGTATAACAGCGACAGCTTATTGATTACGGGATTTAACTTTTACTAAGTTAGTGGTCATTTGAATCCCGTCCCAATATCTACTTTAATTTGGAGAATCAATTACCGATACTGATCCTTGAATACAAATATTATGACTTGAAAAAGGGTATATCAAACTAGTATTTTGTAGATAAGTTACAATTTTACAATACTTAATAAATTAGATAGGTGGAAAGTTGAATATGTCAAAGATAAATTAAGCTAACCTATAAACAATCAGAGTATTATTCTAGGCTATAACGGCTGAAAACATCGGAATATAAGAGGAAGTAGAGTTTTCAACGATATCCATGAAGTCGATTGATGAATTTTCAAAGTGACTATCCTAATAAGGTTAATGGGAATGTTTGTAGTTAAATTTAATAACCATTGTGATACGAGACGTTCCATTGTCATATAAAATGCAAGGATACATTAGGACATCAACTCAGCTACATTGAGAAACCAGTGAAAAATTTGGAAAATCTTTTTTCACGCGTAAAGGACTAAGACACTAGAGTATGAAAGACGATACTATCTAGCCACTCTTAGATATTTCTATTCCGTGTCATAAAATCATGTTTAGAATAATCTAACAAACACCCCTCTAATTACGTCAGTTGAGAAGCTTACACCAACCGGTTTACCTAAGGATCTGTGATCCTAAAACCACTTATTTAGTAATCATTACGGATTAACTTGATGTGGTTGAGGCAATAACAGTTGGATGAAACCGACTTAAAGGTTATCATATTGGATAAGGAGTTCAAATCCCATGAAAGGCATGTCCTCATAAGATTCCGAAAGTACGATGGTAAACTAGCACAAAGCCTAGGTCAACAGGGATCCTTATCAGTTACTCCTCTAAGATGACCGACAGAACCCCAGATATGCAACATCAAATTTGTTGCACCAAAATGTTGGTTCCAACGTAGCCACATACTACACAACATGATAATAGTGGACCGATTAGTATAAAGTTTAAATATATCCATGTACAATCAAATAATAGCAGGCACTAGAAAATGATAGATAGTCCGAAAGAACAAACTAACCTCAGTTTATACTTCATATTGCCAGCCATTCGACTAACTAAGGAATATATACAAACTTTACCGTCCAGACTGGCAGAACCCAAACAAGTAGCATCACGACTTAATGACAAAGCAGTAATCGCATCAGAATGATCCGATAACTCAGCATAATATAATGAATCTGCTGTACATCCTTCTATGGCATCAATAAGTTGTTTTTCACTCCAAGACGTTGATACTTCCGACTGAACATCTTGTGAAAAGTGATTCTGAAGAAGTTCAACAACTAAACCCACATTTATAACTTTTACCTTTAAAATAATAAATTGACAATCTCTATTCACCATAATTTCCAAAATACGGAGTTTTAAATTGAAACTTAACAAAAATGTAACTTCTCTATTCAAATTAAATAAATAAATTTACTACTTATTATAAAAATTACCAATTACTACATATTTTAATATATTTGAAGTCAAATGCAATGTTTAAAGTAATGAGGTTTGACAACTTTATATGAGTGGAAAACTACAACAACTGATTTGAACGGGATATCACGGAAAATAGTTCCAAGTGTGCTATAATCACAAGCTTAGGCATTGTTAAAACTAATAATTAGAACACCGATCGGCAAGTGATGGACAACGGTACTATTAACAACTGTCTATAAGATTGAGTTGAAAACAGCCATGAATGATTGATAATTACGTGTTAATTCCGAAAAACACCAGCCTAAAAATAATTATGTTACATCACGAGTGCTAAAATGTCATTTAAAAATGGCTGTTTACATACACTTTTATTTATATACAATTCTGGCTCTCTAAAGTATCTTTTTACGCATCCAGTCTCGTGGCACGTCCAGAATTGAATTAATAAGGACCGTTAAAATTAGTACGTATATTGATTTTGGATAAAGTGGAGAATCTGTCCTTTTTCATTCTCGAAGTAGTAATAGGAACGTTAAAATGTAGCTACCGCTATTAGTGACTGATGTGTACTATAGTAATTACTTGTTTTTTATTGTGATCACATAAAAAGTATGGAACGAATGAAATCGGGTTAAATAATAATTATACACTTTTGGCCAGTTATTCATTTGTATAAACGTCAAGTTAGCTTCGAAAGATGAACTCCTGTTATTTAAAGTTGCGAAAAGATTTCCTTATCACTGAAAACTCTCGACCTTACAACGTTTCAAATTTTCGCAACTGGTCATTTCCGATGGCATTGATCTTAATGCTTTCATCTTGGTGTACTGATATAAGATATGGCTAACTGAATTATTACACATTTGTGCCAGGCGTATTATTTAAATAGTATTCAAATCTGGCTCACAATTTCGGACACAGAAATCCCATTTATGAGAAGAAGAAACATGAGGCTGATGCAAAAGCCTCGAAACTCCAAAAGAACCTCTTCCATTAAAGATGAACTTGCCACCATCCACGAACCATATTTGCGATTACATTAACTCCAAAGACATTGATCATAGTAATGATCTTCATCTATATCAGTATGGAGATCTGTGGAGATTGTAGTATTTTCAGTTGAATTCACGAGTTGATCTAAGCTAGACCACTATTGAAAACCTGGAAGCACCGAACGGCCAGGAAAACAAATCACTGTAGTCATGCCTTTGTATGGACTAATAGTAAGTGGGAACAGAAAGCTTTAAACTATGGTTATGAATATCGAATCAGCATCAAAATGATTAAAGGAGCCAAAGTTGCCCACAACTCAGTTACTGAGCATCGGAGAGCCGACAATTCACTAAATATAATGTTGTTGGTTTCAGCCGAAGATATTAAAAACCATATAAAATGTTTCGATGTACAAATACTGTAGTAATTCTGTTGTGCCACGACAGGACTAAACTAAAGCTACCCGAACTACTTTATGATAGGATCTGAGGTGACTTGACATTAAAATCACTTAACAATGACTTTGTATTTGATATCCCTTCATTTTCCATATCTTATAGAGAGCACATTTCTACTTCACAAGTTTGGGAACAAACTACTTGACAGTTGATTGTAACACTGTTGAAAATGATTTTTTAAACAAGTACCAGCACCTTCTTTTGTAGATAATTCAGAGTGGGATGACCTGTCGTGTCCACATTACGGTCCTACCAATATCCTCACCAATGAAATGAAACTAGATCTGTCGACAAGTGCAAAACAACAGAACCAGAACAAAATACTCGTCACGGAGCTTACGTATTTAGCATAATATTAAAAGCACACTAAAGAATCAGATTTTAAAAAAGTATGACATGCGGAAGGTGATTTAATTGGACCGAAATTGCAAAAACATTGTACCTTATGATGAGCAGAATATGCTAACAGAAGGCTTGGGTCATGTGGTGGGACAAATACATCATCATGGATATCATTTGCAAGTGGGAGTGCAGTTTTGGACCCATGCAACCACGGACACCACACGAGTGAAGAAATATCCAAAGGAACAAAATTTTCTGGTGGATTTAAGGAGAAGAATAACGACGAAGTCATTGGGTCTTCAGAACCCAACCCTTGATCAATCTACATTTCCGAAAATCGTAATTTTTAATATACAGATTACTAACTTTAAAAACACTAACTGCTCCAGAGTGGTCAAGGATGCCTAAAAGAGCCTCGCTGCGGAGTGCAAAATCAATGTACGTGATACGGTCCGTGAAAGAACGCAAGAGCAACTTCTTTCCCGTCTCTGTATTCAGCAACCGCACCATACCTACATGTATATCTTCGTCAGAGTCTGTTTTTTTAACATCTGCAGAACAATAATAGTTGTACAATATCTACCTACGTTTAATTGCATAGGCAATCAGTGAACTTGCGTGATGACGTGCAATGAGACGTGTTACATAATACTGATATTCCCAAAAGTATTTAACAGCTGGTTGAATGCTAATCTAATCCAGATAAAAAGGTGAATATACACTGTACCTTGCAGCTGGCCGAAACATCCCTACAGTCCAGAGCACTTTTAGCACTAGGATATACGCGCACATGTGATGAACATATTTCCCTAATATTTTCCTCATCATTTCCGGAGAATTTTCTGAAACCATAATAAATCCCATACCATTAATTACATTTCCTCAATCACCGTCATCTTTGGATTACAAGAAATATCCCAGGGTCGTATATTCAAGGTTGGATGTTTCTGTGTTGGTGAAGTGAAACAATTTCCTACATCCAATAGCTATATCAAAACCTTATGTAAATTGACTGATTTCTCTAGAATCTCTACTCTTTACCTGGTACGGTTTCAGGTACACGGTAGTACAGTGTATATTAATTATGTTTGATCACAACGAGTTCTTACTTTCGCCTGTTACTCCCAGTGGAGCATAAGCCACCGACCAGAATTCTCCAACCCATCCTGCCCTAAACCTTCCTTTCTAGTTCTACTAAAGTGTCGTTTATTCTTCTCATGTCAGTCTCCATTTTTCGGCATAATGTGTTCTTTGGTCTTCCTCTCCTCCATTGGCCTTGAGGATTCCACGTGGGGTCTTGCCTTGTGACGCAATTGGGTGCTTTCCTCAATGTGTGTCCTGTTCACTTCCAGCGCTTCTTCCTGATTTCTTCCTCTGCTGGGATCTGGTTTGTTATCTCCCATAGTAGGTTGTTGCTGATAGTGTCTGGCCAACGGATCGAAGGTATTTTCGGTAGACAGCTGTTAATAAACACTCGTATCTTCTGGATGTAGTTCTCCAGGTTTCCACCCCGTACAGTAGAACTGCTTTGACATTTGTATTGAATATTCTGACCTTGATGTTGGTTGACAAACAGTTGTTTTGAGTTCCAGACGCTCTGCAATTGTAGATATGCTGCTCTTGCTTTGCCGATCCGCGCCTTCACATATGCATCCGATCCACCGTGTTCATCAGTGATGCTGCCTAGATATGTAGAGGTTTTTACATCTTCCGAATCTTCTCCGTCAAGTGTGATTCGATTGGTACATGTCGTGTTACATAAGAGAATCTTGCTTTTCCCTTTGTGTATGTTGAGATCTACTGCTGCTGAGACTGCTGCTACACTGATAGTCTTTTCTTGTAAATGTTGTTGCGTGTGCAATAGAAGTTTAGATTACCCATCTGCGTCCTGGTTGTCTACTGTATCTCAAGCTTCCCCCCCCCCAGATGTTGACGTCTTCATGATCCAGTCGATCATCAGTAGAAAGAGTAAACGTGAGAGTAAGCAACCTTGCCTGACACTATTCGTTACTTCGAACGAGTCTGTAAGCTGTCCTCCATGCACGATTATGCAGTTTAATCCATCATTTTGTATGATATTGACTATCTTCCCAGGCACGCCATAGTGTTGAAGAAGCTTCCATAGTGTTGTCCTGTCAGCGCTATCAAATACTTTCTCGTAGTCAATTTAGTTGATGTAGAGTGATGAATTCCATTCAATTGGTTGTTCCACAATGATCCGTAGTGTTGCGATTTGGTCTGTACGCCAATGATCTTTACGGCATCCAGCCTGTTGGTCTTGAAGTTGGGCGTCTACGGAGTCGTTCATTCTGTTTAACAATACCATGTTGAAGACTTTTCCTGGTGTTGAGAGTAGAGTAATGCCTCGGCTGATGTTGATTCCTGCCTTCTTGTTCCTCTCTTTTTGAATCATATCCAGTGTATCGATGGTGATCCACTAAATATGATGGTGCTTCTTGTGGCCTGGAACCTCACGACGTGTTGAAACGGTTGTCTCCTTGATCTCTTTCCAGTTGCTCACCGTAGTAGTACCCTCTCTACAGAACTTTTGTGATGTTGTCCGCCCCGTTGTCCAGTGCTTCTTAAGTTTTACTTTCATCTTAGCGACCAGCAAGTGATGATCTGATGCTATATCAGCTCCTCTCTTGGTTCTCACGTCCCCCATCGTCCTCCTGAACCTTTTGTTGATCCAAATATGGTCAATTTGGTTCTGTGTAGTGTGATCCGGTGAAGTCCATGCGACTTTGTGCATGCTCTTATGTGAGAATATCGCGCCACCTATGACCAGTTTTTCAAAGGCACATAGGTTTGCAAATCTCTCAACATTTTCGTTCATTTCTACTAGTCCATGTCGTCGAATGATGTCTTCATATCCGGTATTTTTCATTGCAACCTTGGCATTAAGGTCTACCATCAGAATGGTCAAGTCCTTTGTTGGGCACTACTTGACGATTGACTGCAGCTTATCTTAGAATTGATCTATATCGGCTTGTGGAATTATGGTCTACTAGGATATTAGTACTGCTCGAATAATAGACCTAATCCTAAAATTGTAGATTTGTCATATAACTGCCTAATCTATAAGATCTTACGTGGAAGTCACACCATCGACCACGCCAACTCACTGTATCGTATGAATTACTAATACGTGATGTAGAACAAGGTTAGGCTGGAGAAGGAACAATATATTTAATATGAATAAAAGATATAAGGTAATATTCAGAGGGACCACGCCTGCATGGTCGAGCCATGCCATCCGATTAACTTCAATTCATTCAATTCTTTGTTCGCGCCTTCCCCATGGTTAGGTATTTCTCCGTGTCAAATATTGAATATCTATTTTCCGATTAGTCTCGTGTTCAGCTTTGAGGTTTGTGTGATTATGGTCCAATGCCACTACAGGTTTCATTGTAGTTGTTGGTGGGCCCATAGCATTGGATGACGTTCATTGAAATCCCCTCTTTCTTTGTTTTGAAGGAGGCTTTGATGATCCTTGGTCTATAAGATTCCCATCCTATAAGTGCATTTCGTACTTATTTGGATAACACCAATGCAACTCCTTGTGTATGTGGAGCATTTTCTTCTTCATGGCTAGAGTATAACAGAAGCTCCCTTGAGGCTAGTCTTTGTTGGGAAACCTGCGTTCAATGTATTTCACAAATTACATGCACCTCCAGGTTGTATCTTTTCGCTACTACCGCAACTTGCATGACTTTTCTAGTCTCCTACATTATAAAAACATTCCACGTACCTAAGTTGATTGTTGCTCTGGTAGTCAGAAGGGGTATCGGCCTCGTGACTTTCGAAGGAACTCGGCTTTCACCATGAGGCGTCATTACTCTTCTAAATGAAAACATTCTAACTCCCAGGGCAGAGTTGCTCTGGATGGAGTCGAGTTCTTACTACATACATCTATATAGGTATTCTCAAACTGTTTTTGGTTTGAAGTTATTAAAATGTTTTAAATGTTTCTAGATGAAGTAGAAGAAGCTTTCACTTGACGAGCTTCCGTATCTACTAACAGTGGATACTCAGTGCTTCCAAGTTGGAACCTAGTTATGTGTAACGAAAGAAGAAAAATATTAGTGGATTAGAGAAGGATACTGTCCTTAGTTTTTGAGAATGTATCAATTTTTCTCTAAAAGGACTCTTGGTAAGTCACTTGAACTAGCCCAGCCGACAGTGAATTTCAGTGCTTGACTACTATTAGGGAGTAGAAGGTGTGCCTAAAGTCCGCCCTACCGTGTTGCGTCTCCAGTTTCTGGGAATTTATTCCTAGGTTTGTGTTGGGGCTGAACCTAAGTAGGTACTTAAGAGGATTTTCAGGAGTATTTCGGATGCCGTAAATCATAAATTACCTCTAAGATACACCATAATGGGTAAAGAACCAGTGATTTGAGGCGCACTTCATATTGCTTGAATTTTCATTCCCCGTGCTGATTTTGTCGCTCGTCTTGGAATGCGTTCCTCTGTATTTCTATTCTTCTGGAGCGATGAAGAAAAAGAGGCTAAACTATAATTTGTGGAAAGCCTTTGAATAAGTGTTAAGTGAAGTTAAGGAATTTCAGCCAATCAGAAAAAAACAGTACAGAGTAAGAATATATTATACAAAACCAAAAATCAGAGTGAATACACTCCTTTATCATAGTTTAAAAGCTTTTCGAGGTTAGAAAGAGGCTCTGCTGTTCTGAAATTGTAATCTATACGATACAGTAACTTATCAAGATTACTCTATAATTGTCAACCTCTGCAGCTATTATAAGGTCGCAAATGTTGCTTCAGCCTCGACCAAATGGCCACCATATTTTTTGTGTCTATTCCAGTGGTGTGACCTACAAAATGGCGCTTTTGGACGGCGATAGGATGCACATAAACAAGTCTATATGAGCATCGATATGCTCTTTAGTCATCCGTGTAAATTTCCTTTCCCGGTTGCCCATACCCTCTTATAATTGGCACTATAGTTGTACCTTGTCACTTTCTGACGTTCTGGAATTGTCCTTTTTGAGATGTTCTGTCGTATATACCTAAGACCCGTTAAGTATATTGAAATGCTACTTAAACAGTCTTCTTTAACACTTTCTTCTCTGTTGAATTTCGTTTTCTTCGTCTATTTCTACGAGTTTGCCAACTCGTCCAAACGACTCATGCAAGCTTATCATTTCTAATGCATACATATCTCAACAATACTCATTCCAGTAAACTGCCGAAGCTTCCGTAACATCTGCAAAGGTTGCAGCCAGTGTTACTGGTGACTTTATTATCCTGTTCGCAACAATTATCATAATCTGTATTAGCCTCAATTGGGATTGAGAGAAAAATTTCCTGATTTGACAGACTTTTACCTCAAAAATAGATTACATCGAAAAACAACGTCACGATAGTCTGCACAAGGTTCATGGGTCATTTGACCACTACCATCACAAATAAGGGAACTTCTACGTAACCCAATTTGTCGTAGCGGCTAAACTATAACGCCTTTAAAATCCGCTCTAAATCGATCGTACTTGAGCATTCAGTATTGAGACAAGCAATGTGAGATCGCTCAAAAACTTTTAATCGGCTTGCCCATAAGTTATAGTCCTACAGTGTTATAGGTAAGTCTGTTGTTATCCGCTGAAATTCGAAGTCCAGTCAGATCATTTCGAAATGCAAGCTTGTCATTTTGGTGGCGAACTTGTCCCCGGAATTCCACGTCGCCAGCAAAAAGTAACAAATCAGACAACACATGCTGAGGAAAGTCGTTTATATAAGTCAAGAAAACAAGGAGTTCTAGGACTGAAACCTCTCAAATCCCACGAGGACATCCTTTAGTATGAGAAAAAACGAATTTTACCCTGACTTTAAAATGTTGGTTAATTAGATATGACGTAAGTCAATAAATTATTGGTGAATTGGTACCTATTTGTCTGAGCTTTTTGATAGGATACATATGATCGACCCTATCAAGAGCCTTAGGGAAGTCAAGTTATGCGACCTCAACCTTCTTTTTGCGATCAAAGATGGTTAACCACCTGTCCACTGCAGTCAGCATGTTGGTTATACAAGAGTGACTCTGAAGAATTATGGTCTACTATGATATTGGTACTGCTCTAATAACAGACCTAATTTTGTAATTGTAGATTTATCATGATATAACTGCCTAATCTATAAGATTTACGTGGAAGGGACATCATCGTCTACATTACTTCGTTACATGATAGAGAACAAACTTAGGCTAGAGATAGAACGATATATTTAATATGAATTAAAAATATAAGGTAACATTCAGCAGGGGCCACGTCTGCAAGGCCGAGCCATGCCATCCGATCAACTCGGATCCTTGTTCCCGCCTTCTCCATCTTTAGCTATTTCTCCGCGTCAAATACTGGATATCTGTCTTCCGAGTAGTCTCGTGTTCAGCTTTGAGGATTGTGTGGTTATGGTCCAATGCCGCTACAACTCTTCCTGAAACCATGCTTTCGGGTTGGGAAGTTTACGGATAACATGTAGCCACATAGACCATCGTGCATTAGGAACTCTATAACTTTCGGGTGTATGGAGAGAAGGGCTTCGAACCAGGAGCTTGAAGATTCACTGCGTCGACCTCTCTTGAAGATTGGTGTTATGTAAGCCAGTTTCCAATTTTATGGTGATTGATAAGTTTTCTAAATGAACGCTACATTCGGTTCCTTGGCTCTTCTGGTAATCTCTAGGTTAGGTCTACACAACAACGTGAACACGAGAAAAAAGGCGCGAAATATGGAATGAACGCTTTACTCCAAATGTTCGTCTATGTACAGACGATCTAGGGTATCTATAGTATTTTAGATGACCTTGGGCTTCCAGAAACGCTACTAACGCTACTAAACGTAGTAGCACTATGGATAATCATCCAATCACAAACTCTATTTGTGACTCTTCACTTTCCAGATGTTTTTGGCAAAACCTCTAGTAAATGCTGATTAGATAAGATTCTTCTTAATTTTATCAGAACCTTTGTTGGGATTATTCGAGTTTTCTGGATCTCGACAACACTTTCTTTCCTTTTTCTTTGGGTATACCTGCAGCTTGATAACTGGTTTTCTGGTGCTTTGGACGCCCTCGGTAACCAACGTCTATGCGTGCCTTTTGGGGTTCCTGCCACTAGAGAATCCTTAATTATCTCTAGCGGAAGACTGACTCAACTATCTACCGTGTTTAGCATCCTTTTTCTCTATGTATTCGATTAGTGTGTTTAATCTACGTTCCGAAAATCCCGCGCACGTCGTATAAAACACTCCCCATTCTCTGTTCAATGACTCTCGGTTCCCAATGGTTTTTCCCAATGTATGGCTTGACCCCCACTTTATCACCGACGTTAAAACTTCGGATATTCTGGTTTTGTCTGAATCCATCCATTGGTTCCGGGAAGCAACATGGTGTCGAATATTGTTCGGATGCTTCTCCCGAACATCGCCTTGGCAGGGGACTGTCCAAATTGTACGATGGGGTTGGCTACCATGTAAAGATATTCTTCCTGTTCCACCTGTGAACCAATCCGTCTAGACAGAGCGTCAGCTTGTCCAAAATCAGTATTGGGCTGGTACTTGATCTTGAAGTCATAACGCAACAGTGTAGTTTCCCTTCGTTGCGGTCTGCTTGCTGTGTATACCGGGATACCTTTCTTCAGCCCAAAAATGGCTAGCAAAGTTTCATGGTCAATTAATATACTGAACTGGCGTCCAAAAATTCTCCCACATTCACAGCCACTTATGGCTAGGACTTTTACAAATGTTAATTTCTATTTTTCGGTGTGATGTGATTTGTTTGGTTTGTGTATGAACCTGTAGAACTATGGTCTACTATGATATTGGTACTGCTCGAATAATAGACCTAATCCTAAAATTGTAGATTTGTCATATAACTGCCTAATCTATAAGATCTTACGTGGAAGTCACACCATCGACTACACCAACTCACCTTATCATATCAATTACCAATACATGATGTAGAACAAGGTTAGGCTAGAGGAAGAACAATATATTTAATATGAATAGAAGATATAAGGTAACATTCAGCAGAGACCACGCCTGCATGGTCGAGCCATGCCATCCGATCAACTCCAGTCCATTCAATTCATTCTTCGCGCCTTCTCCATCGTTAGGTATTTCTCCGTGTTAAATATTGAATATCTATTTTCTGAGTAGTCTCGTGTTCACAGCTTTGTGGATTGTGTGGCTATTGTCCAATGCCACTACACTACTCTCCCACCAGAATCAACGTGATGTTGGTTCGATACCAAATTGGATGGGATCGTTGCGCGCCGGAGGTTACTAAGGATAATAAGAATCCTCCGGGTATCGGTAAGCTGAAAGATAAATCAAGAAGAATGCGGCAGCATCTGGTCGGAAAATACATGTAGTAATTTTAAAATATCTGCCTTTATGCTTAACATGCTTGAAATAAAAATTTGGGTGAAGATTATTTGAGCTATAAAAAATGGGATTACAATAATAATAATAAAACGATGCGTGTTAATAGCCGTTGGTTAATGACTTAACGTATAAGTAGTAAGTATTTTGTGTTTAGAAATATTAAAGTAATGAATATTGTATGAATGTTAATATTGTTATTAGTTTTGGTTTAAATTATGAAATCAAATAACGATTATGCCGGTAAGTTGTCCATATGAGTTGAATTCCAATTCCATCTGTATTAGTAGGCTAACTGAAGGAACAAAAGTAATAACGTGGAAGAGAATTCCAACTAGTGTTCCAGTTAGTTTGATACGGTTTATTTAGTTACGGGGAGATTCTCTCAACCTCATTTTTACTTGACCGTGATAGAATTTAGTATTACTACTAATACACACGAATGGTTATCAAAATAAAATTTAAATACATGAGTGATAATTATATGGATTTTGGACAGATAGCTAGGAAAAATCGTTAAACATGAGTGTGTTCGTAAGAGACATGCTCTGGACTCAATGTTCTGATCTGCGGCAGACTATTTATTTATATGTATACTTGCTGGCTGATTGGGCATACAAGTTAGTTGCAAGTATACAGTTTATCATAAGGCGGAATACGATTTAATTCAGATATAGTGGTTATAAGTTATTAAAATCAGTTAGACCTGTGTCATATTACGAGGTGATGTGGTGCTGCAAGATGTATTTGGCTAAATAAGTTTTTACCAGATGATTAAATAGTGAGTGATGCTCATGTGATTATCAGGGAGTACATAAGTTGTAACCAAGGGGAGTACACTCCCAACTCATGTCTATGATAATGGCTTGAACCTTAGTCAGTGTTGGGGTAAATTCGATATTGATGTTTTCAGTTTGCAGGAGGTTTGCTCGACTTCTTATACTGATTATTTGCATGCAGGATTGTGTCGCTAAACCATCAATTAGACTGACAAGGTTTCGAGATATTTACTGAAAGAGCAACTGATAAAGAAACATACTGTAATCATCTGTAGTGAATGAAGATGAAAGAAAAAAAACACTAGTGATAATTATAAGTCAATTTGCTGACCGATTTTGTTAATAGTTTCATTGATTTTATCAATCATATTACGTGATTGTCATGTCATGACAATGCTTTATGACGATATCCTGAAACTAATATGTTTAACTGGTTATAGTGTTGAATGAGGATTAGTCAGTGGAAAAATAGGTATTGTTGCTTTAGGTGATTCGAAATTATCAGAAATTTGTAACGTTAAAGAATCCGAGACGCCTAATTTAATTATAAATTTCAATTCAGAAATATTCGTTTAGTGTTAATTCTAGTAGGCTACGGAGTTTTGATTTTAAACGTTTGTTTAGCCAACAGCTACCTAGGGATTTAGTTATTTTATTAGTGTAGTTGATAGTACCTAAATTTTTAGCCTTATTATCTAAACTATGTTCGCATTTTAGGCTGCTAATATGGTAAACCAATCCATAAACCCAAATACGATTAGCAACAACGACTATGATGGGTTTATTGATAAATGTTAAAGACGATTCAGATGATTTCTAAATTCAAAAGATATGAAGATATAGTAAAACGTATGTACGGGCCAGGTTAACATGCAGGTTGTTGACGTATATAAAAATTTAAAAATAATGAACATGACCAGAAAAATAATTTTAAAGCTAAGACTGCTTGTGTAACTTCAGGCAGGAATATGATGCGTTATAAACATTCCATAAGAAGTTACTGCATTTAGCCTAGGGACACTTACAAATATATAGCAAAAGGAACCGGAAAACATATACATGTTAAGTAAAAAAAATCACTAGGTAAAATAGTTGAACTCGCCTGGGTTATTTTTGAAAATTAGATTATTCAGTGGACGACATATATAACGCCATTCATGAGGAGTAGTAATGATCCAAAAGCATCCAGAATAAAACATGCAGAATGGCAATCACTTCCAGGGTGCTTGATGCTGTTGAGGTTTTTTGGGACTCGCTCTGATCAGAACAACTGAATGAATCCAGATAATTGTGTGGTTGTCATTGAATGAGCCATCTAAAATGACCTTATGATTGCAGGAAACTTAAAGCTGAAACTCACCGTATGCTTTAGTAGTGTCATCCTTGTTGTTTGGCAATGGAACTCGAGAATATGAAATTAGGCAGGCAGTGGTCGGAAGAAAAGATATTACAGGATAGTGCATAGTTTAAAACAGGATGAGGTGTTAAGTGAAGGAACACTGAGAACTAGATAGAGATAACTATTTAGTCCTTGATCGCATTGTTAGTCAATGTATATTTACACTATTTACAGGTCATATTTGCTAGAGCTTGATGTTTAAACAAGACTATGTCGCTGAAGCATGTAAATGCTATTATAGCTTGTCAACGAACCATCAAAGCTAATTAGTTGATATAGATGATCAACTTTTATTATCGATTGAGCTAGTAAGTTATGTGAACTAGTAGATATAACATTACGATAATATATGTGACCATTAATCAAAGGACTATTAGAATAGTGGGTTTACAAAAATAAAATCCGATTGAGAACGTTAAGGTGGAAATAAGGATTAACAATAATAGGTTGCGTTTCTTTAGTTGGGCTCACCAATGTAGTATTATGGTCTACTAGGATATTAGTACTGCTCGAATAATAGACCTAATCCTAAAATTGTAGATTTGTCATATAACTGCCTAATCTATAAGATCTTACGTGGAAGTCACACCATCGACTACACCAACTCACCTTATCATATCAATTACCAATACATGATGTAGAACAAGGTTAGGCTAGAGGAAGAACAATATATTTAATATGAATAGAAGATATAAGGTAACATTCAGCAGAGACCACGCCTGCATGGTCGAGCCATGCCATCCGATCAACTCCAGTCCATTCAATTCATTCTTCGCGCCTTCTCCATCGTTAGGTATTTCTCCGTGTTAAATATTGAATATCTATTTTCTGAGTAGTCTCGTGTTCACAGCTTTGTGGATTGTGTGGCTATTGTCCAATGCCACTGCAAACCCATCATGTCTGAAATACATGATTGATAACTCGGAGGCTGGGATTGGTGTTCTGGACTCAACAGGCAAGTATAGGTAGAGAGAATGGTCGGTTATTATTCTAGACTGCTCATACGGATTTATGCGTCATTGGCCCGGTCGATAAGACACCGTTCTCTAATTGGCGGTATCATTACGTCATATTAATGGGGAACAAGGCCAATTTCCTCTGGTTAGAAGTGTGCAGCTTACCATTGGGTGTTGTACCCTCCATCAGTCTACAATATCGACAGTCTTGAAGTATTCAGCTGGGACGTTGAAATTATTTGACATTTCTTTATCAATAGCAGTTTTGATCACTCAGAGTAACACCCCTGTCACGTCGAAGTCTTTGGTCGTTCCCTTTATTGAAGTACTGTATGTCGATCTATTTGCAACTCACGAACCCAAATTATCAATAGAACCAGAGTCCAATTAAATACCAAAGTTTATTCGCGATTCACAAATAGTCGACCCAAATGTCGTTCTAACAACAATAATTATAACAATTACAAAACAAACCTTCAATTTTGTAGGTCCCCGGATCAAAAACTCTCAAATACCAAACCAACGACAAAGAGAAACCTAAATGTCCGATAAGAATGATATAAACAAAGCAGTTCAAAGGATAAGTAAAACAAATACATCCAGAAATACAGTAAAATTATTGGTGTACAATGAGAAGGTTTTAATCAGTCAAGTGTCTAAAGTTCTCCCGTAACAACCCCATTGTTAAACCCTATCATTTATAAGACGTACTAGCGATTCTTCACGATGAGAAATGATTTTTAAGGCTTTCGAATCAGCAACATTATTATCAACTTAAAAATAAATATTTATGAAGTCGTCTAACGACGCAAAAACACAGCAGGTGATTCTCGATAAGTCTGCGAGTAATCTTTTTGAACGGCAGTATATTCAAAAGATACACATATACTGGTCTGACATTTAGACACTATAACAAACAATTACCCACAAGTTGTACTGTTATAACGCTCGGTTTTACTTTGTCTAATGTTATAACGGTTGGGTTTGCATGTTTACACGTATGGGACGTCAGTTTACCTTAAACGATTGTCTACACTAGATTCCCTTCCAGCGTCTATCCTACAGGACTTCAACACAACTCAAATGATCAAGAACAAGTGATTAACCTGACCACAACGTGAATATATTTCCACACCAAAACCCCACACAATCCAACAACAATGAACCATCAATAATAAGTGAATATCATAATAATAATAAGGATAAGGGAATATATAACTCATCTGACACCTGTCAGACTATTTATATGTCTGACTAAGCAGTCAACCAATCACTATCATTCTCGCCCACACATCAGATACATTAGCAATAAGGATAGAATGTATTATGCGAGAAAAGTCCAAAGAACAAAATCAGTTTTAAAACAACTTCAGTAAGCTTCGTAAACAAGACTGTCGTTCCGTATGCCATCTAAGAGTTGGATATTAAAATTCAAAACGATCGGTTAACAGGACACAAAATGTTGGGTATATGACGATGATATTGAAGAGCTTTAATAATGAACATAATTTTATATAGAGCACTCGCAAACGAGGCTGGTCGATTCTGAACTGGTCTAAAACCATAATTGCTGGCTAAATGTCCAATAAATTCTGACTGGATATATAGAATAAACACTCTGGATTTACAGCAACGTTCTTATTCAGTAGACGATGTGTACACGATCGTAAGTATTGTATTTATAATTCGGATTGCGGAAGGCGCAATGTACAAAAAATAATCAGTTAGTATAAACAATACTGTTAGCCCTATCGAGAAACCACTTAACTTGAATTCTAGACGAAGATTATCCCATGAAGGGCGTGATGGAAGAATCCCAATTCTTTTGATGAAATTATGTGTTAATTTGCGTTGTAATTCTATGAATCATGATTGATCACTCCAGGGCATCTAGTTTTTTATCCCTTCATGTATGGTCATTTGCCTTTAAAAATAGCTCGTTTTACCAGTATTTCGCATTATGTAGGGCCTAATTTATACGGATCTTGTTGTTTTAGATTTGTCACATTGATTCAACTGAAAATATCTGTTGGATAATTCAAAATTTTGCCTAATCAGTGTATTAGTTTTCGACCCATAACTATAGAGACTGACCAAGAAGCCATTGACAAAGCTGAACCGTTGTGATATTTCTTGTTTTTAAATGAATTTACCATGTCAGTGGGGTAGAAATATAGGCGCGATTATACTTGCTTAATAGTGCTAACGTTATATCAATTGACAACAACATCTCCACATTTATTGCTATGATGTTATTTAGTTCCGTGTCCGATGTTTACGGTTTAAGATCGAAGCTTAAACTCTGTGGTGATAGCCGACAAATATTCTGATTACGAAAAATCGCAAATAGAA
This sequence comes from Schistosoma haematobium, assembly GCF_000699445.3. Lineage (NCBI taxonomy): Eukaryota > Metazoa > Platyhelminthes > Trematoda > Strigeidida > Schistosomatidae > Schistosoma > Schistosoma haematobium. The sequence continues at coordinate 3,408,903 of NC_067195.1, forward strand.
TTTTTTCTTAGCAACGTTTATGGTGTCAGTAACTGAAACGTGTTATTATTCGTTCGTCTGTCGTTATTTAAGGATCTGCGATGGTTAAATGCATTGTATATTATTCGCCGCTTGGAAGTCGATACCCCAACAGAGATAGAATTACTTTTCGACTATTACAGTAATCGAGTCCAAAGTATTCATCTCCAGACAAATGAGTTTCAAAGTCACTTTTAGTGTCACAAAAGTTTTGAATTTACAGTCGACATTTCGTGAGTCTAAAAAGTACTGGTAAAGGTATTAGGAGGGCGTCATGGAGTTAAATATACAATGAAATTTAAAACCTGTTCCCTGAATGGAAGACTATTCTGTTTGTGCTCACACTCATTGGCATAAAAGTTTGATTTGTCATTTGAGAGAAGCAGAAGTCAGTAATTGATCATACCACGAGTACATGCCGTCTTGAAGCACGTTCAGTCACAGTTTTAAAGAGCTTACTATTGAGGGCATTGCATTGCTTAATTAAGGGCTAATCTGTCTATCTGATATCAGATATACATATTTTTTTAGGACGTCAACAATAACGTATTTCTTGTTAGTGGGCTGAAAAGAACATAAGACGTAAGTAAATGATTTATCATCATTACTTAAACACTGATGAAACAAAATGCATTTACAATAAAGTATGCAACAATGGGATAACAACTATATAATTGATACAATTTATGGCTATAGATTTACAATCAATGTCCTGAACCGATACCCAGGTGTATTCGTGGCTAACTACTGAGCACATAAAGATTCCAATATCACTAGATGGGAAAGGATCTTCAAAGTAATTGCGTGGGTCAGTGAAAGTCCTAAATTTTACTAGTCCATCCTCCCTTATATCAGTGACTAAACCTGGCTGGCCGTTCACTACTACTACATTATCAGGCTGACATGAAGTTATTTTACTGTTGTTAAACATAATTACTTGTTTAGTGGAGACATCATTAGCGCCTATTGGGGTAGTATTTGTAAAACCACTAATTTGAAGCCTATCGCTGAAGGACATTCTCTCAGCATAACGCTATGCTGCTTGCTTAGCAACTGCGAACCCACTACGCACGGAATCCTTAATTTTTCTCATATAAGACTCGAATGGGAAGGCTGAAAAACTATCTAAAGGTCCATGTGCACGAACGTCGTCAGGGAGGTCCTGCAACGAATGCACATTATAAACTAACTTTTCACACCCATAACACCATTCGTATTCACTAAGGAGGTTTAGTAAATCTATTTTGGCGGTTTCTACAACACTTTTATGTAATTGTGGATGTGCGAGCAGATACATGGATAACGCTGAACGCCGAAAATTAAGATAAAAAGGTTGTGGCAATGTTTTTTTAAGAATCACCGGGCCTAAATACAGAAGGAACAACCTACATTCAGAAGCTTTCCATGCCGATACAAAGTCTAGTGTGCGGCATTTACGGGGAAAGTCAGAAGGAGTACTTGCCACACAACGAGATATAAAATTATTTATGTCCCGAATTGCACATGAGTTAAAGTTCCGCAGTCTTCGGCGTCCTAAATCTATCCATAAATTAGGTAGTTTCTTGGTAACACCAAGGTACACCATGTGCATAGGATCTAGAGGAAAAGTTATAATCATATTAGTAGAAAGCGTTTTTATTATATAATGCCCTTGATGGTGAATAGATTGAGTCTGATGACGGAAGGTGTCGTCTGTTCTTAAAGTGTATACCGCCTCCCAAGAACAGTACACCTATCGCAACCTGCCTTACCGTTATGATTCACCGTGTACCTAACAGAAGAACGAGCAGGTGCGTCACATATAACAGCCGCCAACCGAATAGATATGCATTTATTAAACTTGACACTAAAAAGACCAACGTCAGTCGTTTCTTTTATTTCAGAAATTGTGTCTGCAGAAAATTCGTTGAATTCTGACGGTTTACTATTCCCACCGTAGATCTCTATCATGAACACGTCACTAAACCTTGGGGGAAATGATCCGTCCTAGTATGGGCCATAACTGTTGATTGGAGCTTCTAGACATAGAAAGTCCATCTATATTGACATATAAATTTAAAGAGTCAAAATCAGTTGTACACAACCAAAGCTCAACGTATCTTAGCAGATTGGTTTTCAATCCTAGATGGTAGTAAATCCCACTGCCGATTAACTTTGGTTGAACACTTGGACACGTCTTTAGGACACCTCTGATGCTTTTCGGTAAGTCCGGGATAAGAAATCGTAGACCATACAGAACCCGATCAGCATCTCTTATGCTCAGAGATGTATTTGACATTATATACATCATCAAGTCGTTCATCAGTTCTTTGCGCTTCACGAACTTTTGAGAGCACAAGTTCACTTCAGTATATCCTATAAGATATATATTTACGTACGAATTTAATGTTCACACCACTATTATCTGGAAGCCTTTGATTGATGTTGCTAGTGGACGGTGTACTAGTCGAAGTACTTTCATTACAACTGACTTCTCTCTTTACTTCTATCAATTAAGTAAACAACATTGTTGAACTCAGTTACCTTTTAGCGTGCTTTCATTAGCAAACTCACTGAACGAAAGAAAGTGATATTTTTTCATGAAAGCAGCTTTCATTTTATTCCACCTTCTGTTATAAGTGGATCTATGACAGCCAAAGGAACGTGACAAGTTCACAGTGGCCCTAAATCTACGAACATTCTCACTGACTCCAATAGAACTCATAGTATTGGCCTTACAAGGTAATCAGTTACAATGAACATGAAAATCTGAGAGCACGTCACTCACCTGCATCACGTAAGTTTTTTGTGATGGCTCCAAAGCATGTCGGAACACTTTAGCTAAACAACAAACGAAGTCACTGTATATGCGTATCAACCGAATGCCTGGTTCCGTATTTTGTACCTTGTTTTTATTACAATAGTTTCGTTTTTTATTAAGCGGTGCCTAAATTTGTGGAAGTTTATGAAAACTTCAGTTCCCGATGCAGTTCATCCAAACACTGTACGTTACGTAGAATTGTCGACAAATTTCCACAAATACACGACGTAAGGGGGAAAAGGCGACATTTCCCCTTCATTTACGCTTTCGTCCGCTTTATTTCCCCTTTCTTCCCCTTTATTTCCCCTTTTTGTGTTACTTGGGATACCAAGCATACCGAAAACATGCTGTACCAGGAACCCTAGATTCTGTTTTGTTATAATACTCATTCATCACCTGAGCTGAAAAGACCATAATACACTGCATCTAATTCAGATATTCTACATATGGAAACATTTTGTTCAATAGTGCGCTATATATTATGACTACGCTCAAAGCGCGAATTTAGAGTTTCCCTTATGACCTTGTGTGTTCTTTATTTTTCGTTTTTCAGTCAATAAGTTTGTGGTTTCTGAAACTAGGTATAATCTTTTAATCAATACATCTTTTGAATATGTTCCTTATGCGAATAAGTTTACGGCTTAGTACGGCACTCTGGTTCGTATTCTGTAGCAAGCTTTTGCCTTCCACTTACCGAGCATATATATCTACATGTATAGGTGTTTGTCGCTGGAAATCACGGATCGACTTCTCTATTTTTTTGGGAAATGCTGTCAGCTAACTACCATATAAATAAACTTGGGCTCGGACCGGGAAAAGCCTTTTATTTAAGCTGAGTGAAACTTGATTACTCGTAATATTTTTCAAACCTCCAGTGAATAATTTTGTTGTTTTTAACGTTTAAGGACCTGTGGATTCTAAAACGCAGTTTGCCTATCGTCAGTGAGTTTGTGTTTTATTTCGACAGGCTACGCGTGTCTGTCATATGTGATGTGAAGTACCATCACAAAATATGATAATTTAGATATATTTTGTCGTGTTTTTTGTTTAACTTATACGCAACCCAAATTTATGTTACGACAAGAGACGCCTGGATAACTTGTGGGAATACATAACCCATTTAAATGGTCGTGTATTCGAAATACATTTCTCGTTATTTTAGACAGCTGGCGAACAAAGTGCACTAAATACATTTAACATTACAGTACTGCGGTGTAGATATGCTTGCGGAATTCTTCGTTGTCCGACTCACAGCGGCAGTCAATGACTGAACCTGTTTATGTTTTTAGTCAAATGTCTGACACTTCATTTATCCTATAGCTTCTCATAGTACTAAATTCCCATATCTAGTCAAACATCTAGGCTGTTTACTCAGATATTAATAATAAAAGTCTGATGCATGAGAGTCCCCATTCAAGATAAGGGTGTTTTTGTGCAGAAACATCAATATTATCCGGCTGAAATAAGCTTGCCTTTATGTAATTGTCATTTACTCACGTACATGTTAGCTTCGATCATAATTTCTGGATGATTTTTTGTGTGGTCTTGAACTTCGGTACTCGTATAACTTGTCTCTTAGGAAATCAAACACAGTATATTGTAGTTTTTATATATATATATATATATATATATATATATATATATATATATATATATATATATATATTGGTTGTTTGTTCCCACTGCTGTTTAGGACTGCGATTGTTTAGTCTTTTAGCATGTGTTCATCCTGTGTAGATTGCTTCAATTATGCATGATGATCATCACCATTACGCCTTTTACACCTCATCAGCAAAAGCTATCTCGACGTTTGTATTGGAGGTAATTTAATGTTGGTTGACATTTGTTTCCAACACCATATATTATTCAACTGTAGGAATGCGGCTCTTGCTTTGTCAGCCCTCGCCTTTACATCTGCATCGGATCGCCTTTGTTCATCGATGATTCTGTCCAGGCACATACGTGAACATTTCCACCCCTTTCGGGGTTTCTCCATCAAGTGTGATTGGGTTGGTGCTCAATGCGTTGTATTTGAGGATCTTGGTTTTTCCTATGTGCGTGTTGAAGTCTACTACTGCTACACTATTTGTTTTGACCTGAATTCGTTGGTGTGTATGGGATAGAAGTGTTAGGTCATCTGCGAAGTCCAAACCGTGTAGTTGCACACAACCTGTCTATTTTAGTCCATACTTCCCTGAGTTGTAGAGGTCTTCATAACCAAGTCATTCACCAGAAAAAGAGAAAAGGAAAGAGTAGGCAACCTTGTCTGATACCGATCTTCACTTATAATGCGTCTGTCAGCTGTCCTCCACGCAAGACTTTGCACTGTAGTCTGTCGTATGAATTCCGTATGATGTTGGTTATGTTTTCAGGTATACTATAGTGTGAAAGAAGTTTCTATTATGTTATCCTATCCACACTGTCAAATGCTTTTTCATAGTCCAGGGAGTTGATGTATGGTGACGAGTTCCATTCAATTGATTGTTCAACGATGATCCGTATTTTCGTGATTTGGTCTGTGTACTAACGATCCTTACAGAATTCGACCTTTTGATCTCGAAACTGGGCATCTAATGAGTCTTTCATCCGGTTCAGCAACACTCTTTTGAAATGCTTTCTTTGTGCTGACAGTGGTGTGATGCCTCCGTAGTTCTCACATTTGCTCAGATCTCCTTTCTTTGGAATCTTGATGAGGTGTCCTTCTTTCCAGGCCATCGGCACTTGTTCCTCCTTTCATATCTTCCTGAATAGAATATGGAGCATGTTTGAAGTTGCTTCCAAGTCTGAATACAGAGCTTCAGCTGATATATAGTCAAGTTCTACTGCTTTCTCACTCTTGATTTGCCTGATGGTTATCCCGATTCCTTCTATCCTTGTTGGGGTGACATCTATTAGAAGATGTGTTTATGTTCTGCTTCGATATCCGGTAGATTCAATGTAGCTGGTCTATTCAAGAGTACCTCGAAGGTATTCTTCCCATCTTTTCCTCTGTTCTTGAATTTCGGTGATTGGTTTGCCTTCTTTGTCCTTGACTGGTCTTTCTGGTTTACTATATTTCCCTGCAGGTTGCGTTGCTGTGTCATGTGGTCGATTTATATTTCCTTCTCTTGCAGCTTCATCTGCTGTCGTTGCCAGGCCTTCCACATATTTCTGCTTGTTTGCTCTAATGCTTCTCTTCATCATCTTGTTTGTTTCTGTGTATCGGGCCTGTGCCTTGGATTTTCCTGCTATTGCACGGCTGTTGTTAATTACTGTCTTCTTGTTCTTTCTTTCTTGAATCTTGTCCAATATTTCCATAGAGGTCCATCACTCATGCCCAGCACCTCCTGACACGCTGAAGTTGATGCTTGCTTGATCCCTTTTCAATCGTCCTTCATAGTAGTTTCTTCTTTCAGTAGATCTTGTAATGCTTGGAACTTAGTGTTGAGAGTTATCTTGAATTCGTTGAGTCTGTATTATTTATTTATTTTAACACATAGATATTGGTACAAGGAGGCACCAAATACATATGCGCCACACAAATCTCATTCGATATATGTGAGGGCTGTGATACTGCCCGGGTGCTCAAACCGAAGCAGGTGGTTTTCTTAGGGGGCCACTCCCCGAGCCTTCGACCTGAAGGTCTGATCCACAAGGCAGTGAGGCATCGTAAGGAGATGCAGTCCCATGGAAGCCGGTGACCAACAATCGGTTCATACGCCATTTGTTCCCGCAGGATACTAGAGCCCATGTGGACCAATGGTTTGGGATCCGGTTAAAGCGCCAGACATTCGCTTTTCGTCCTCTCATTTTCGTAAACAACACCCCTGGTGAGAGAAGGCAGAGAGGAGAACTTCCCTGGCAGAGGCTATATAGGCGTGGCCATGTGAGAGCATTTCGAGAGGGAGAGCGGACTTTGACCACTCTCGGCCGTACCAGGGCATTTGGGGGTATGTTGAAGAAAGGCTGTATTAGACACCTCTGTAATGCTGTTTTTCCTAATTTGCAGTGTTTCTTTAGCTTCAGTTTCATCTTGGCAATCACAACCAGGTAGTGATCTAAAGCCATTTTAGCTCCTCCTCTGGTTCTCTCGTCTTCAATTATCCTTCTGGATTATTTTAGTGATACAAACATGATCATTGTTGTTCTGTGTAGTGCTATCCGGTTAGACCCTTATTGCTCTGTGTATGTGTTTGTGTGGGAATATTGTGTCATTTATAAACATTTTGTTGAAGGCACATGAATTTGTAAATCTCGCTATTTTCGGCCTCTTCCATGTCGTTCCATGATATCTTCATACCCGGTGTTGTCCATTCCGACTTTGGTGTTTAGGTCTCCAATCAGAATGGTCAGATCCTTTCTTGAACACTTCTCCCTAATCGATTGCAGACCCTCGTAAAAGTGATCTTTATCGTCGTCGTTGCTATCAATGGTGGGTGCATAACATTAGATAAAACTCATTGTGATTCCCTTCTTCTTTGTTTTTAATGATGCTTTGATATTCCTAGATCCACGAGACTCCCACCTAATCAGTTCATTTCATGCTTGTTTGGATAGCATGAGAGCAATTCCGTGAGTGTGCGAAGCATGTTTCCCGAATCTATCCTTTGTTGTCCACCTTGGGTTCAATGTGTTTCACTTATTCCGAGCATTGTCAGGTTGTATCTACTCATTCCTGTGGCTGTATGGTTGGTCCTCCCAGTCTTGCACATTGTCCGTGCATTCCATGTACCTATATTAATTGATTTCCAGGTTGTTAGAATGGGGGTCAGCCTCGTGACTTCCGAAGAATCTTGGCTTTCACGATGAGGCGTCATAATTCTTCCTTGAACTCGGAGGACAGAGTTTAAATGTTTTAATTTGTTTATTCTGGTTGGCGTTTTTCGGCGAGGTTTCTTTCTACGGGATGGGGTTGCTGACCCCATACCCAGCCCTCCTGCTTTACTCGGTCTTGGGGTCGACAGCAATCTTAGAAGAGCTACAGGCGGAGTTGATTATGCATGATAAGCAGTGATTGATGGCGGCTAGCATTTAAATTCAGGACACTTGTTTCGTCCTGTCTGGGACTCGTCAGCAGAAGCTATCCGCATTTCACAGCTGATGTTCACTCCAGGATTGGAACTCAGTACCTTTCTCTTCAAATGTCAGCGTTGTCCACTCAGTTACTGAGTTCAAATAGCTACTAAAAGATCCAAATAACCATTATTTAGGAATGTAAATTCAGTCGTTGACTATCTGAACTCAGTTTTAAGTGGATAATGCGACGGCGTTTGAAGCAAAAGGTACTGGGTGCGAGTTTTTGAGTTAATATTATCTCGGATGAATGTACATTTAGCTGACGAACTTCAAACAAAACAAAATGTGCATTTTGGATTGCACTGCTAGACACCAACCGTCTCTTTACAAAACCATATAGTATTTAAAAATAGTTGTCTTGGGTCTTTTAAAAAAAGATTTATGATATCAAGGCTAAGTTGCTTGTTCCAAATACTCTTGCCCCTTGCACTACTTTGCCTTTTTACGATGACAGTACACAACAATGACTTTCCAAGCGCCTGTTTAATTGGGTCATGCCACACATAACCAAATGAGGTTCTTATAATATATGAGGAATTACAATCGAATAATTTTGGCAGTGTGTATAACTGAAACATGAGCATTGTAATGGGGTGAAAAATCTCTAGCTCAGTTTTAGTGACTCTTCACACATACGTGTTTTGTTACTCACTGGTTTTAGCACTCATGTTTCGATTGGTGGCTCATGTGTGCGAATTCATCCGAAATTATTGTAGTTCAGGTAGCTATCTTGCATCAGCAACCATTATCAAGATGCCGGGGTCATAATCTAGGACACGGATCTGTGCATATTTAACTTTTGAGTTATTTTCTGTACCTGTATTTCGGTATTAAACTTTCTGACAATAATATTCAGCGAATAAATATGTGAATGAAAAAAAGAAGCAAATTATGTAGGATATGTTGGAATAATATATATGTGTAACTTTGCTGAATGTTTTCAGCTGACTGTATATTTAAATAAAACCAGAACAAATATAAATGTAGAATAATATGAATTCATTATATTTCATGGTTTCTCATGAGCTGCTTACAATCAAATATGTGTTAAAATTTTACATTGAGGTAAGATATAATATGAAACAATTGACATAAGTGAATGAAAAGAATTGGAATTACAAAGGTTATTAATAATAACTATATATATATGTGTTGTGAGCAGCTGATAAGAAACCACGAAATATAATGAATTCATATTATCCTCCATCCATGTTTGTCCTGGCTTTATTTAAATTCATAAATGTAATTAATTGCATGACTGTATATTGTCAACTTTACTTGATCAGTCATATAGTTCAAATACTTTACATTAATTCCAAAATATGTATTATATAACAGAAAGTCAATTCAGAAATAATATTTCATCTATCTACCGGTGTTTTTGCTCTTAATTTGCCAATATATGAGCTTCACTTTGGGTTTAGGAATGACGAGTTTTGGGATTTAAAACTTCAATGTCAGACTAGAAGTCCTCATCTAAAATAAATAAATAAGTAGCCGAGACTAATTTTTTTTTGGGTACTTCGATTATTAGTTGGGTGCCAATGCTTATATATTATTTGGAAATGAATCACTAACATCTACTGTTTTTAATTTTTAGACGTTAGTTTGAGTGTTAATAGGATCCTGATGGTCGATCTCAGGATGTCGAACTTCTGAGATAACATGCCTCATGCTTAGAAACAAGTAGTTAAATTTAGTGCTGGATATACTCACCATCTATTTTTTGTCAATTTAGAGCTCAATCTCAGTACAACTAAGGCACTATAAAATACTTAATATTACATATGAGGCTATAGAATAAAACGTTAAACTCTTAAAGGGAGTATTATTTACATCGGAACCACTTAACTTGGTCTTGATGGATTCTTTTCTCATCCGTATTCATTGTATTTTAACAGTTAACCAGATTTCCTTGCTTTTAGTGTCAATATGTTTGGTAATATTTCAATGTATGAAATGCTTCTAGATCCTAGGTCAACTAAATCAATCTCTCTCTATTTAATTAGTTCTCGGTAAAAGATGTTTCTTGGGTTAGCGTTTTTTTAGCGAGTTAGTTTTCTACGGGATGGGGTCGCTAATTTTATGCCCAACCCTCCTTTATCTGGGCTTGAGAACGACAGTAGCCCCAGAGGGGCTTCATGCAGAGTTTGTTTCTTGGGTACTCAGCTCAAAAGATGGTCTATGTGTATCTTATCACTTTGAAAAAATTTTAGCCGGTTTTAACTATTTAATGACTTCATGTCAATTTATGACTTGTTGGTATTTTCATTGTTCAAATTTTTTTAACAGAAAAGTAAATATCTATTCATATCATGGATGAAGTTTGTTCCACTCAACCTACTGACTTTATAAATAATGATGTAATCAGTAAACCAATGGATAAGGTATTCACAATACATTATGGTTATGTTTGATAAAAATCACAGGTTCCTGTTTTAAGTGTTTATGCATCTGAAAAGAAAATTATGGAATATCCACTTGTGAAAAGTGAGTCTTTACCGTTCTTTTAAATATTTAATCGAATCCTTGTTTAGAGTATGTAACTATTGGGCGAGATCCGAAGTGTGATATATGCATTAAATCTTCAGTAAGTGATTTTTTCTCTCTTCCTTTTTCACTATTTAGAACTATTTTCTAAAGTACATATTATTAATACTTGTAAAGAATTGATGAGTTAATAAAAAATCCCCTTTGGGCAATAATCTCCGAAGATATTGTTGTCCAATCGATACACACACACTCGATAACTAAATCAAAAAAGAGCCTCAAGCGCAAATGACCAGTCAGTCGGCCAAAATGTAGGAACAGGCACATATATGCATCGGTCCAAGTTGCCATATCTAATTGGCACAGTAAGATGAACACCGGATTCATAGTAGTTAATTCAGTGGTGGTGATATATATAAAAGAAGGATTGCATATGAGGGTATATTACAGGAAGTAATAATTAGTTCATAGAGAGAAAGATATTAGGCGATTTTAATCTCATTGTTTAAGGAAAGACAGAGAATATATACACCGATGCTATTGTGATCGATTCTGAGCCATGTCACCAAGAGTCTCCAATCATTAGTTAAGATAGTCACGCGGACCCCAACTAAGTAGTCTGTATCTACCAACATGGCTCACATCAGAAGTTAGTGACTTCAAGCACTGATGCCACGTTTTGGTTTGGCCACCCCTAACTTTCTTCCAACCGTCTCCAACACTAGTCAGCATTGCGCATTGTGGTAATCGGTGTTCAGGTAAATGACCAGACACAGAGTTTAAAAAAGTTAGTAGTTTTAAAAGAATTTTTTTATTGATATTGTAAACTAGATCATTTATTTATTTATTGTTAGCTTTATTCAATGTTATATTTTTGGTACATTATAGAATTCTCAGCACAAACTATTTCAAGAAGTTTCCGCTTCTTACTTTTTCATCGATATTGACGGCAAATATTGAATGATCACCAGTTAGAAGTTAGCACTCCAGTCAATCGACATATAAATAATCTACATTCTTTTCGCTGCATATTACCAGCAACGATGATAACTCTGATTGGGCCTTTTGTAACAACGAAAAGTTGTGCACTTTTCAAAAACGCACTTGAATAGGTTATGCGATTAATATCCAAAATGATGTATTAAAACAAACGAAATTAGATAACTTATTGAAGTATGTAGATGGCCGAAACAGGTAGCTCAGATGTTCAAGCAAACCGCCAAGATTTGTAGTATTCAGACGAATGACTAAGAAAGTATAAACCGCTAGTCTATGAAGTCTGCTGATTATTGGTCTAGATCATTAAAAGTCGAAGAGTTCCTGGTTGATATCCATACGTTTGTTGTAATCAATAATTGGGAGATCTTAAGTTATTTGATTGTAAATCGTTTACATCAGAGTGGATATATTATTTTTCTTGTATTCTCATTTTAATTTGAAATTGAGCGTCATTGTATACTTTTCCTTCCTTCGATTTCATACGTTATTTCTTCCAAATTATATTTCTTATGTTAAGTTTTCCTCTACATCTAACTTTATTTTCTCAGGTCCTTTTGTATCTTACCTTGCAACTTTTCTATCTCATTTCGTTCATATGATTTGTAGTGGTATTGATCATATTATTTGGATAGGCAATGAAAGATTTATGACTAAACCACCCAACTCCGAACATACAACACTTTCAAAACCCTCCCAAGCTAAAAATATACTTCACCACCTGAAATACCTCATTCATTAAGAAATATGTTAGATATTTCCATTTGAAAAGTATGCTTTTCAAGTATAAACTCTTCTTAGAAGCAATAGAGTAAACATTTAACTAGTATACTAAATAAATCATAAAAAGTAGATTTAAAAGCAAACGTTAGAGGAAATACAGACAAGTCGTTTTCTGGACGTTTTTATAAAGAAAACAATGAAATGATATTTGTGAAATATTATGAAAATGATATAGGCTAGCAGTTCTAGAAACGAAAATAAAGCGTTAATCAGTCATAATGAAGTGATTGTTACAAATGTGTATCAACCTGAGTTGTCATAGAACATGAATACACCAAGATGAATAATAATAATATCAACAGAGTCTAAATAATAGTAATAGGCGTTGTTTAATGAACGAAGAACTGGTTAGTGTAAACCATTTTACTGTATTATAGAGAAACACACATTGTTCCTAAATTATGAAACCAACGCATTCGATACACTATTTGCCTTTCTTAAGGTGTACCTCACAAACTCCATCGTTCTTTCATTCATGTTGTTATTTCGATTACTTTCCGTTTCCCTTTCTCTCCATTTTCCTTTTCTGTCTGCATGAATTCTACTTTCAGTTCCCGACATATACTACTTATATCCGTCCGTACACGTAGTACATACCACATTAGTGGCAAAAAGTACGAAAAGTATGATTCAAAAAGGAAAGATGAAAAGGCTTATATGGAAACTTATAGTCCAAGGGAAGCCTAATGGTGAACATATTTGCTCTCTTCCTGTAGATTGTCTCCGACCCCTAATCGTACGAGAACAAAACAAAGAAAATGGGTTTAATTTGTTTTACTTGAATTGTAATCGTTAGTTCATACTATGTGAAAGAAATATAGGACTACATTAACGAACGTTTAAGATGCATTATTATAATAGTTGAGGGTTTATCACTGTTCCTGTAACCATGGTGGTCACATTTTTGCTTTTTGATAACATATGCTTCTGATAATTTCAATGAACTTGAAATATCTAAATTATTGAGCAGCCCAAATACAGTTTCCATGTTTGAAATGTAACACGTGTTGCGTATGCCTGAACACCGATTACCACGACGTGCAATGCTGACCAGTGTTGGAGACGGTTGGAAGAAAGTTAGGGGCGGCTAAACCAAAACGTGGCATCAGTGCTTGAAGTCACTAACTTCTGATGTGAGCCATGTTGGTAGATACAGACTACTTAGTTGGGGTCCGCGTGACTATCTTAACTAATGATTGGAGACTCTTGGTGACATGGCTCAAAATCGATCACAATGGAGTCGGTGTATACACTCTTTGTCTTTTCTTAAACCGTATAATTAAAATTGCTTCATATCTTTCTTTCTTCCTGTAATATATCCTCATATGCTATCTTTCTTTAATATATTACCATCACTGAATGAACTACTTTTATGTTAATGAGGTATGGCAACTTGGATTAATGCATATATATGCCTGGTCCTACGTTGTAGCTGACTGACTGACAGTTAAAACTAATATTTCTGACTTAAACACTAGTTTACGATAAGTTGCTCCACTTAGCTTTTGTTTGGGCATTTGAGTCTTATTTATTTATTTATGTTTGAAATGCTAGACAAACTGAATTGATTTCTGTTTTCAATGATGTCTTTTCAAGGCATTGAATTGTAAAAACCTTTAGGAATTCGATAAGAGAATCGTGAATAATACAACTATTCCTTTATTTTTCAACACCATCTGATGAATTCTCATCCGCTCTGCTTTTTTCTACTTCATCTCAATATTATTAAATACTATGAAATGTGTTGATGCAATAGGCAATTTTGACAAGATGAATATATTCATCTTGTCAAAATTGGTATAACAGGTTCTTATTACTGACTAACTGTGTATCTTTACTATTTTCATGAATACTTTTTCTAATCTTATCTTTACTTATGGTTTTGGTTTTTAAGAATCTTATATGCATTCATATGATAAAACTTACTATACTTTATTTATTTATTTAGTTACTTTCAAGAGAACATGCAATATTTGAATTAGATGAAAATTATATTTGTACTATAACAGATCTTGGTTCACTAAATGGTACAAAACGTAATGATTTACATTTGAAACCTAAAATAAATTATGAATTAAGAGATGGTGATTGTTTGTATTTTGGTGGGATTTATTGCACTTTGAATTTTTGTCTTTCTTCATCTACATCATCGTTATGTCTTCTTAATCCAGTTCATGAAGATTCAAAGTCACTTGAACTATCTTTACAGGTAAGGTTTTTTCTAAATATATGTACTATATGGTTTAAAGATATTATATTCGATCGAAATCTAAATAATCTTTGAATTTTTAAAGTTTGAATTACAAGGGGATCTTAGTCAGAATGCCACTGAAACCTAGAAACAACTGGATAATTGTTTTGTCCAAGTGTGAATCTCCTCAGCAGTGCACATCCACGACACTGTAAGCGGGACCCGGACCAAGGACCTTGAAATTACGCACGAATACTTAACCGCTTGACCACTAAACCGACATCCAACGGTATTGATATACAGCTTCAACCAATTCGCTATAATGCGCAATCCTCATCTGTTGCGCTTGGTATGTAGCTATCTCATACCTGGCACGGATCAAACAATAGTAATTGGCTCTGGAAGCTAGTTCGTGATTGTTAAATAGTCTCGAATTAGGGTAAGAAAGAGCTGTTCAATGTCTTTTCCACAATTCTACCAACTGATATGAATTCATAAAGAAAATACTTCTATTTTAAGATTTGCACATTTGCTTGGAAATCTTAAGATTTTTCTGAATTTTTTTGAGTGAACTAAGATTATTTGGACAAAAGAGAAGTATTTTTGGTGTGTTTAGCAACCCCGCCTTTAGAAACAAAACTTACTGAAGAAGCAAGTCATAAAATTCATTTAAACCATCTGAATTCTACCGTGGGAGTCAACGAGGTTTTATGTAGAAGAGCTATGAGGCCTCATGGTAAAAGCCGAGATTCTCCAGAAATCACGAATCCAGTGCCCCCTCTGATAACAAGAGTTACGATTAATATAAAGTGTTTGAACAGTGTAAGGGATTGGGAGAGTCATTCAAATAGCGGCGGAAATGGGAAGATACAATATGACTGTGCTTTGAGTAAGTGAAGTTGGTTGGACACAATCTAGACAGGAAAGACTACCTTCATGAGTGATGTTATTTTATTCCGGTCTTTAGAAAGAAAGTGGCCCCCGCCACAACGACAAAAGGCTAATATGGTCTTCCTTTCAGATGCCAGCAAGCTCAGTAAATTCAAGATAGTTCTCGGCAACAAGTTATATGCTGTCCAATACCTAGTAAAAGAAGAGGAGACCACTATGAAGAACAACTGGATAGTGAATCAAGAAGCAGCGAGTACTGGACCCTAAGAAGTACCGGGATGAAATGTGGATCTTTTTAGATAACCTGGGAAAGATTCGAGAAAGGAAAAACAGGAAGACAGCCGAACGAGAGCAGAAAAAGCAAAAACGCAAACTGAATATGCACAAGCACGCAAGCCATTAAAGAAAACCATTAGAGTTGATAAAAAGAAATATATAGAAGATCTACCAATGACATTGGAAAAGACGGTAATAGGAGGAAATCTTAAGGAACTAAGTGGTACAACTGAAACACTAGTAGGGAACTATGGTGGATCAGGCGTATCAGTCATGAACAGAGAAGGGAAACAATTCACTGAGGTTCTAGAGAAGCGGAACAGGTGGGTGGAGCACTTTGAACTTTTAAACCGACCGACATATTAGACCTGTCAGACATCAGATCAGCATATAGACCTCAATAAGTGAGAACCCATCCCACAACAGAAAAAATCAGCAGGACTGTAAGACGAATCAAGAGTGGCAAAACAGCAGGATCACTGAGTTCACATATAGAGGGAACTACAAAAATGTTTCACTCTATTTAGAAATACTTAGGTTGGAGAACAAGTATCTACAGTCTAGCCCCCAAATGCCCTGGCATGGCCGAGACCGGGGTGCTTCGCCCTCCCCCTCGAAATACTCTCACACGGCCACGCGTATACAGCCTCTGCCAGGGAAGTTCTACTCACTGCCTTCTCGTGGCATTACTGTTGTGTACGAAATTGAGAGGACGAAAAGTGAATGCTCGGCGCTTTAACCGGATCCCAAATCTATGGTGCACATGGGCTCCAGTATCCTGCGGGAACAAATGGCGTATGAACCGATTGTTGGTCACCGGCTACCATGGGACTGCATCTCCTCACGATGCTCCGCCACCTTGTGGGTCAGACCTTTAGATCAAAGGCTCGGGGTGTGGCCCCCTAAGGAAACCACCTGCTCTGGTTTGGGCACCCGGACAGTATCTCAGCCCGCACACAAAAGTGTGGCGCATATATATTTGGTGCCCTCTTGTACCAATATTTGTGTTCAAATAAAAATAAAATAAAATATAAAAATCTACAGTCTAGGAAGAGAGAAGTACCTCGTCAAGATATCGATGAAAGGAGATCTCAATATCTATGAGAACCACAGAGGCATCACATTACCATTAGTATCAGGCAATAAAGATATTTTTATACTATTTGAGAGTTTTTAACTGGGCTAGAAAATAAGTTTTTGATTAAGTGTGGGATAAAACAAGATTTTTTGTTTGATATTGTTGATTAATCCTTAAAAGCACTTAACTGTAGTTCAAGTTTACCAAGTGATCATACTTTTTAGAATTCAGTAATGATGATTTATTGAGGAGATTCAAAATATTCCTCGAAAAAGTCCAGATGGGCTCAGAAAACTCTGGGAAACATTTTATAGAATCAGTGTTGAATGGAAGTTTCACAAAAATATGTAGAAAGTGAAGAGTCACGTGTCACACTTTTTTATTGGATGATTACCTATCCTGCTATTATGTTTACTGTTGCTGAAGAAGCCCAAGGTCATCTGAAATGCTAAAAATACCCCCGACTTTCTGTACATAAACTAACCTTGGAGTAAAACGTTCTTTTCACACTTCTCACCTTTTCTGTCGTTCAAGTTGTCATGTAGATTTAGCCTGGGGTTATTAGAAGGGTTTAGGAGAGCGATTTGAGCGTCCAGATAGAAGACTTATCATAATTTATCAAACGTATACATTGTTTTGGTAGTCAGGTCATAATGAATCGTCTTATGCACACTCTAACTTGTGTATACTTGTAAATAATTGTCATTGATGGCATTCGATGATCTTCACTCTTTATTGCAAATTGACTGAAGCTAGTGCTGTACCAGGGTTCGCTTCTGAACCTAAAGGTCCTTGACTTGATTGCTAATGGGGTCATTGAGTTTTATACTGGGACTAAACAACTGTCCAGTGCCTTCTTGTTCGAAATGGTACCCCAACTGAGATCAGTCTGTAGCGAATACAACTTAAGAATTTACTCAATCCTTACAAAACTCCAACCATACTTTGAATAATCTATTTCCACCTCAAGTTATTTTTGTTATTTTGTCATCGTTATACATTGCTATTAATTATTCCATAGTTCTGAGGAATTCTTCGCAGTGGTTAGATGGTAATGATCCTTGATGTTGGTTCATGGAAGTGTTCTTTTGAGAAATTTCAGACTCAGTCAGTCAGTCAGTCAGCTACAACGTAGGACCAGGCACATATATGCATCGGTCCAAGTTGCCATACCTAATTGGCACGGTAAGATGAACACCGGATTCATAGTAGTTAATTCAGTGGTGGTAATATATAAAAGAAAGATTGCATATAAGGGTATATTACAGGAAGTAATAATTAGTTCGTAGAGAGAAAGATATGAGGCGATTTTAATCTCATAGTCTAAGGGAAGACAGAGAGTGTATACATCGACGCCATTGTGATCGATTCTGAGCCATGTCACCAAGAGTCTCCAACCATTGGCTATCATAGTCACGCGGACCCCAACCAAGTATTCTGCATCTACCAACATGGCTCAGACTAGAAGTTAGTGACTGTATGGACTGATGCCACGTTTTGGTTTGGCCGCCCCTAATTCTCTTCCAACTATCTCTAACACCCGTTGAAAAATTTCAGACTAGATTGCAAACAGTTATCCAATTTTCCCCCTAGTTTTTTAGTAGTTAATTCACACTTCCTACAGTTAATATCAGTTTGTAATGTGAACTAATATTATTTAAATTGTTGATTTTTAGAAAACTAATCAGGATACATCTTGTCAGCTTCATTATTCCCAGACAGAAAATCAATTATCTGTTCAGTCGAATTTTTCAACCAAACAGAATGATAATGATGATAATAACGATGACAGTGATTGTTCAGTTTTTAGTGAACGTCTTTTAGCTGAAATTATTGTAAATACTGGTGAAGTTTCACAAGATTTATTGCCAAATCCCAATCGCTTCATTGATAGTTATTCACCTTCTTTATCAAGCAGTACAGATTCAGATGTTAAAAAAACTGAACTCTTAAAAAATGAAGATGATATTAATCTGTTACAACATGAAATGCACGAAAGTTCATCATCAGTTAAAAATTGTAAACTTTATGTGCATACTGAAAATGATGTTCATTTAGAAAGTGAATCAAACCAAAGTAGGCTAAAATTTGTCGTTTATCATCTTTTGACTGTTTACTTGTTCTATAGCAAATTAGTTTATTTCTGTTTAAACCCGAGCTCTTAATTTTGGGGAAATGGCATAAAAACCCCAAAATTTCCCCAGACCTGGGGAAATCCCCAAAATCGGGAGCTCGGGAAATAACATTCTATTTATTTATTATTTTATTTGCAATATAAAATGTCACAAACCTTTTCACTGATACTTTCATACTCGTCGAATAGTTTACTGGCTCTCTGGGCTCAGTAACTTATCAGATAATGTGTGTTAGCATTTGGAATAAAAGTTATGCTGGGTTGGAGTCTTAGTGGCAATCGCCAATACTGGAGAAATGACAATAGATTGAAGTAATAGACGGAAAGATCGCTTGTCTAATCAGTCAGTACGGTAAATATACAAGGACACTATCTGATAAATATATATAATATTTAGAACAATATTGTTTTCGGCTTAATCATCATCAGGCTGTACTCTAATATACAGTAATGTATTTATATGCACATACGAAATTATTAAACCAATCAAGGTAGTTTATGAGTCAATGTTAACAATGGAATAGATTACATAAATAAGTGAAAAGTACAAATTAGTACTATGATGATAGGTGTACTAGTTGTGATAAGAATAATAAAGGCTTGAATCAATGTTAAATAATCGGAAATAGGTCAATGATTAGAAAAAATATAGACACTGAAATAACATTCATAATAATAAATAAAATCATTTATTAAGGCTAAGGGAAAGATAAGAAGGGTGTTACAAATTTCTTATGAACACAAAGACTTGGATTGTTGGCTCGAATTCCTATAGCGTCTGATATGTGTAAGAGACGAGATCGAACACCATAAGGAAAACTAATAGGAATACGATAAATAAGTTTTAATGACTTATTTCTGTCTACTACATGGCCACTATCGATCAAGTGTGATAGAACCGAGCTGCGTATTGACTTGGCAGAACCTTTTCTTAACCACAAAGGGAGGTGTTCACTAACTCTTTTGTTCAGTTGTCTGGTAGTGTGTCCAACATAGCTTTCTCCACAGGAGCAGCTGAATTTGTAAATACACATGGAAGTGGCATAACCAGGTAGGTTATCCTGTAGTTGGGGAATCACCATAGATCGGGTTGAGTACGATAGACAGACAAACTATAGACTGACTAGAGCAGTGAAGAGAACTTTTATTGCAACCAACTTCAGTCTCTTGAATCATAATTAGGCAATCACAAATCTCTGATGTGTAACACAGTTACCCATACGTTAAAGGATTTTCCGAAACAACTTGTAATACCTACCATTTCTACTTTTTCTTTTACAGTTTTACAGTCAATGTCTTTCTAACTAAATATTAACACTATTTTATGCTCGGATTCCTTTCACACGTTTGATTTCAATCGTAAAAATTCAGAAAATTTACTGTATGAGGTTTTTGTTACACTGAATAATGGATATTTGCCTTCAACCTCATTTATTCTAAGATTACTTCTATTGTCATATCATTTTTGTTGCATAACATATAGTCTATATTGTACAACTACACAGCTGAATTAGTTCACTTTAAGTGCATACATTCAAATGTAAATACACTTTGTTGTGCTTGAGGATAAACATGGGGAATGTAAGCATTAAGAAATATGCCGAAATTACCCAACTTCTATTTAGTGATAAATAAAATGAAACATTTTCTTGAATTGTAATAAAACATGCAAAGATTAAGTGATATAAAAAGCATACATTAAAATAAATAACACTTGACTTGTTTGCAGAAAATCATCGATTTCACGGAGGTCCCCCTTCACTGATTAAACAATTATTTTTAACAGTTGAGATCATGAGTCAATTGAAGCCAGACCAACATGGAAAACCTAGAAGCACTGGACGGCCGTTCTGTCCTACTATGGGACTCCTCAGCGGTGCGCATCCATGACCCCGCCTCGCGGGATTCGAACCCAGGACCCATCAGTCTCACCCCAGGCGCTTAACCAACTAGACCACTGAGCTGGCCGGCATCCGACGGTGTTAATGGCTAACTACAGCTAATCCACGAAATTGAGCGACACATTCACCATTGTCATCACTGAGTTACTATCTCACAACAGACCCAGTTGAACTCCACTGGTCACTACTCATGACTCATGATCTCAACTATTGAGATTACTACAATCTCCACAAAACCCCTTCTGAAATAATTAATTATTAATAATAAAAACAAGTTTCATAGAGTAAATGGTTGACAGCATCTACTATATGAAGTTGAATAATAGTGTGAAATAATAATAGTTGTGAGATAGTAATTCACTGATGACAATTGTGGATGTGTCGCTCAATTTCGTGGATTATTTGATGTTAGACATGAACACCATTGGATTTCGGCTGGCTCAGTGGTCTAGTAGTTAAGCACTCACGCGTGAGACTGACATGTCCTGGGTTCGAATCACGCGAGGCGAGGTCGTGGATATACACCGCTGAGAAGTCCCATAATAGGACGCAAACGGCCGTCCAATGCTTCCAGGTTTTCCATGGTGGTCTAGCTTCAATTGACTCATGATCTCAACTGTTGAAGTTATTTTTAATTGACTTAGTTACACATTTCCGTACTTATTTATTTCGTACATGGTTTAACCATTTGATCACGCCTTATAAGGCAGCACCACTTCGTCATAAGTTTACTACATAGTCTTTCCAACTTTTTTATTGCAAATTAATTCTTTCTTGTATGAGACCCTTTTGTACACATACGTAGTTTATAAATATTCTTAAGTTCTTGAAGTCACTGGATTTGAAATATATTTTTCTGCTTGTTGTACCACGTTTAACAAACCTTTAACCATGTTTAAATGCATCATCAACCTAACCATTACTCTGTTAGAAGTTAACTGTGACGTTGACAGACAGCACGGCATTTATTAGTCATGACTCAATGTAAAAGTGATTGAAATACTTCCTGCAGTAAAAAAAAACCATGTTTGTTTTCTACCGTCTCCGACACATCTTTTCTATTATTCAGGCTGCTTGTTTTCTTAATTTTTGTGTGGTATATAAATATTAAATTATTATCGGTCGTAATCTTTCTTCAACTTACTGTAAGGAAGCTGTTTAATGAAATACTTGTCTATTTATTACTCTATGTTAACTAAAGTTGAATTTATCAAATAATTTTAAAGTAATCTACCATCATAACTCATATTGTTCTGTTTGGAGGAGATTTAACAAGGCATTCCTTAGATCCTAACATGATTGCACTCAAATGAGTAGTCAAGGTGTAAAGTATCTTTTCACGTCACGGAAAGACTTTAGCTACACTACTATTAAAATTTCTCTCTATGCGAGGCTTAAGGCTGTGATTTCCTACCACCGGTAAGGTGATGGTGTGCGCACTGATGAGAGGTCGCATGATAGAACAAATATAGCTATCCAGTGCTCTCTGACTTCCAATGGTCGTTTAGTTGTGATATAAACTTTAGTCATGTTAAACACTTTCCATAAACCTTTCATTCTAATGAAAAGAGATACTTTTGTTTATTATCTAACTAGAATATCTCTCAAATAATGTTTATCATTACAGGGATATCTTATGATTTGCGCTCATACTTTAAATACTGAATGCAGTGTAAGACCAAATTCTGTTTTACTTTTTTTAAAGATTCATCAACCACAGAATCTGTCAGGAAATCTAAAGGTTATATCATTGATGCTACTCCATTGGAATTGTTGACTAAATCGATTAAAAATCATCTTTCATCTAGTGATGTTGTTTCTGCTACTCCTATGATCCTAACAAACGAAACAGCTTCAACTCCTTTAACATACAATCGAGCAAATGTCTTACTTGCACGAGACTCTGATCCAGGTTGTATTGTTCAATCAATGGATAATCAATTCGGATTAACTATTCGTTCGTCTACTTGTTTGTCTGCTGAAGAGTCAGTATTTACTATTGAGGAGAGTGATCTAGTGACAAGCAATGCAACTAAAAGGTATTTATTTTGTTTGTTTTCTTCAGACTGGTTTCTGTTTGTTATTCTCAATTATTCAAAGCTATTTTTGTAGTAAACAAAGTACTAAATATACTTAAACCAGTTAAGGTAAGGGTTAGAGTGCTATTGTGAGATGACGACATACAAATCAGACATCTCTCTCACTCTATTGATGGATTGTAATTTGTGTCAATGAAGTATCATCCTGTCCCATTGTCTGATTCCAATTCTTAGTTGGACTTTGTGTATCTGAGCTCAGTTGACGCATAGTATCGTGATCTATTATTATCTAGTTTACTAATCAAGTGATCTAGTCTCCAGTCTATTACCTCATGTACTCTAATCTACCATCTGTGTGATCTTAAGTTTCAACTTAACTTTCCTCTATATTAAATGTACATTATCGATCAAGTCTACTGCCTTCATATATAACTCGCGTTTATTATGTTGTTATTCAGGTTGGACGTTTCTACTTATCACGTACTGTTGTTTTTTTCTAGCATATATGAAACCAGTGGTACTGGAAAAAATGAACTAATTCTAAACAGGTCATCTGTTGATTTAAATAATAATAATAATGAGTTCACTGCAAATTCCGATCGTCAATCTACAGTTCAACATGTGAATGAATCAGTAATAAGTAATGATTCTTTGCAAATTGTAGTTGATGATAATTACGGTTCAAGAAAATCACGAATATTCAATGGTATTTGTCCAGAAAAAGAAGAAAATATACAGGTAGGATGCTTTATGTTTTCATTTAAAATAAGTTTTTGTTGTTGGAATTTGTGCAGTTCAATGGCAAATTTATTCATTATGGACCACTGACATTATCTGGTAGATATTTTTATTCATACATGCGACTGAATTTTCGGGCATTGATCTCCTACCAGGACGTCCACTTATCGACTTACAATACACAGATGATATAGCCCTGTTTGGTGAAGACGCTGATAAAATGGAGAGTGTTTTGGTAGCACTGAGTAACAATGCCAGAATGTTTGGGATGCGCTTCTTTCCCTCTAAATGCAAGTTGTTGCTCCCTGACTGGCTTGCGCCAACACCTGAACTAAGGAGAGGGAGTGAAGTAGTCGAACGCATCGACAACTTGACTTATCTTGAAAGTCTGATCAGCCCTAATGGGTCGGTGTCTGACTAAATCTCAGCACGGATTCGAAAAGCTCGTTTGGCTTTCACCAACTAGCCTCATCTATGGCGAAGGCGAGATATCCGTCTATCGATAAAAGGACGAGTATACTGTGCGGCAGTTCGTTCTGTTCTACTTTACGGCTGCGAAACGTGGCCATTACGGGTAGAAGATACTGGAAAGCTACTAGTATTTGACCACAGATGCCTTAGAAATATTGCTCGCATCTGCTGAGATCATCGGGTAAGTAATAGTGAGGTTAGACACAGGGTATTAGGGAATGATGGTAAATCAGTTGATGAGGTTGTAAATCTTCATCGACTGATATGGTTGGGTCACGTGTTACGTATGCCTGAACACCGATTACCACGACGCGCAATGCTAACTAGTGTTGGGTATGGTTGGAAGAAAGTTAGGGGTGGGCAAAGCAAAATGTGGCATCAGTCCATACAGTCACTAACTTCTGGTATGAGCCATGTTGGTAGATGGAAACTACTTGGTTGGGGTCCGCGTGACTATCGTAACCAATTGTTGGAGACTCTTGTTGACATGGCTCAGAATTGATCACAATGGTGTAGGTGTATACACTCTTTGTCTTTCCTTAAACCGTGAGATTGAAATTACTTTTCACCTTTCTTTCTACGAATTGACTTCCTCCTTGCATCATATTCTTATATACATTCTTTATTTTATATACTACCACTATTGAAGTAACTACTATGAATTTGGTGTTCATTT
This sequence comes from Schistosoma haematobium, assembly GCF_000699445.3. Classification (NCBI taxonomy): domain Eukaryota; kingdom Metazoa; phylum Platyhelminthes; class Trematoda; order Strigeidida; family Schistosomatidae; genus Schistosoma; species Schistosoma haematobium. Next base: position 3,433,440 of record NC_067195.1, read on the forward strand.
TGTTGTGCTGACGAGTTGTGACAACTTGGACCGATGTATATATGTGACTTACTAACTGAGATGTCTAGTAAAATTGCCTATATATATATATATATATATATATATATATATATATATATATATATATATATATATATAATATTCCGTAATGTTGACTCCTTTTTGTTATCCTACTTGATAATCATTAGTAAGATATAACATCAGTTTTCAAGAAACTGATACTCTCTGGTGGGACTGAACCAATGCTACTCAGTTTTACTGTCTGAGAGATACTGTAGTGAACAGAACACGGGTGGGAACAAGCGAATGTATTTAACACAAAATTACAGAGCATCTCAATAAAATCTGAGAACCATATATCAAATCGTTAATTTGCAAAATGTCCACCAATTGTTTCAAAATGCCTCAGACTTCATTGTCCTTGGATTTTCATACAAATTTCATTCTATTTCCGCTCTTGCTTTCTTGATATTCTCCCATCTTCTGCTGCCAGAGATTACATTCCTGACTTGCGTCATACACTACTGATATCAATATAAGTAACACGCACCACAATACTACCACTGAGCTATTGGAACATTAACTGGCCTCCTATAGGATTTAGATATTTAACAATAGTTAATCATCACTGATTATTGACCAATTTTATGTTTCTCTAGTTCTCTTTTTCTCTTGTTATTGTTTTAAATATTTTTCAGGTGGAATCAGCTAACTTGTGTACAACAACAACAACTCCTACTACTACAATTATCAATAATAAGAACGAACATTGTGGCTTGATCACTGTTAACGATCATGATATTGTTTGTGATAATATTACAGTAACATTACAGCCCTTAGAAAATCTTCAAATTTTTCATTATGGCATACAAAATCAAGATGATCAATTTCTTAATAACAGTAGTATATCTAATAAAGATCAAAATATTCACAATGATTCACCTTTTAAAACTAATGAAGTTAGTTTTATAATTTTTATTATTGTCATAGCTGCTGTTTTATCAGTATAAGGTTTTTGGAGATTATTAAGTTATTGATTGAGATCTTGGACCGATTGATGTTAAACCACCATTAAAAACCTGGAAGCACTGGACGGCCGTTTCGTCATATTGTGGGACTCCTCAGCAGTGCGCATATACAACCCCGCTCGCGGGATTTAAACTCAGAGCCTTCAGTCTCGCGCGCGAACGCCTAACAACTAGACTACTGAGCCGGCTGGCGTCCAACGGTGTTAATGTCTAACCTCAACCAATCCACAAAATTACGCGACCATCAACCTCATTACAATGGAAGATGGGTTCGAATCTCGCGGGATGCGGGATCGTGGATGCGCACTGTTAGGGAGTCCCACAATAGGACGAAACGACCATCCAGTACTTCCAAGTTTCCAGTGGTGGTTTAACACCAATCGGTTCAAGATCTCAACCAATAGCTGCTGTTTGTTTGTTACTGTTTTTTTTTTCCATCGTTTTTCTTTACATCTCTTCGATTAGTATGCATTTTCCTTCTAACTATTCATTGTTCAAACGATTACTGTCTTCGGAGTATATGATTCTAGATAAATATTTAAATTTAAGTAAAAAGTTCCCCGCAAAAATCATTCCAATTTTTGCCAACCCAACCAAAATCTATTAAATAAATCATGGTTGTACAAGTACGATATTGAGCTTGAATAGCAAAACAACAACGTAAATGATAAGGTTTAGAAAGTATTAATAAACAGCTATTTCATCCTTGTCTGGTACATCTCAATATTGCTTGTTCATAAAGCAACGGTATTCAAGTTCTTTTTGACAAGCTCTGTTTTTTTAATTCACTTAGTTGGTATTCAATTCTCCATATTTTTATTTTTAGTCAGCTTGTGGGATAACATGATACTACACATTCTGTTTTATTTATCATATATTCGCACCTCCAGCCTAGTTAGATCCACAGGGTACTCACTGTTATCGCCAAATGAGTCTTTTCGAAATGATTTAATCACTTAATCTTATCACAGACTAAGATACAACAATGTTTTACCACTTGCTGCCACCCTTTTTTGGTGGAAGTTTATCATAATAGTTATGATTTTTTGAATTATCCTGTTTGATATTTATCTTATTACACTGGGAATAGAAGTATTTAGGCTGTACTGTAAAGTCAACTATGCTCACAAAACATGGGTACTTTTTCATGACTCCTACCCACAGATAACCTTGAGACTATATCTTATTAATAACAGTTAGAGCGCACAACTCTCAACTCGTAGATCGCAGGTCCGAACTCTTGTTCACTATGTATTTATTTATATAAGCCACACTATTTGTACAACGGCTAATGAAGCGACTCTACTACCTAAGTAAAAGTGGATGGGTTGAGGTTCAAATATGTGGCACATTAATTTTAAAGTTAATTACTGTAGACGTTAAGACGCCACCTCAAATTTCTGTACCTACCTTGCGAAATTTTTAGTTTTATAGTTGTAACTGTGATTATTCAACTTTCCTTCTGAGTTACTGAACTGCTGAATAGTCTTAAGAATCGAAAATTATTCATTGGTAACCTGTTTTTGTATTGATTTTTTGAATGTTCCCATTGATGCTTAGGAATTCAATTGATCCGTCTCTTATTGAGATATGTGGATTGCCTCGAAATTTCCTTAAATCATAAACGCTATAAGCAGAGATGGATGGTGGCTTGTAGTGAAATTCAGGAGTTTATTTTTGTCTTATTTGTAACTCGTCAGCTGGATGTACCTGCGAACGGTAGTGGGAGTAAATATCAACTCTAGGATGCAGCTACATCCAGCTGACCAGTCCCAATTAGGACTAAACGCGTGTCCTTCATTCCACTGCTAGCCACTAACCATCTCTGCTTATAATACACATTGCTAGTTATACTGGTTGATAATTAATATGTGTCAACGTTTCCTATACATGATAGTTGTTTAGTTAATGAAATAGCTTTAGTTAAAATTAATTGAAATAAACTGTGCTCCTGATAATCTTTTAATGACCTCGATTGAACTAATAATCATGATTAATTCACAAGAATATCTGAAACTACTTATGTAATATATGGTAGTAACATATATGGTTTTCTTAAAAAAAATCTAATGAGTTCAATTGGTATATATATGGTATGGTTCTCGCTAATCATGTTCATTATCTTTTACAATAAAGCATAATTCTTCAGAGAAGAAGGCTGATATCGTTTTATCTCAAGAATGGGGATCGGATATAATTCATACTGAGATTTTGTCTGAAAAAGTTCAGTATAGCAATCTTATTAATAATAATATTAGGAAGAAAAACACTAAATCCAGTCTTTTTACTTCATCAAAACGTAATATACGGGGTACAGATTATAAAACAAATACCATCACAAAACAAAAACGGTGTAATTCAAAGCCTAAAAATCAGCTAAGTATGGAGCAATCTGTTGAAAGTCCTTTACACACTGAACAACAACGATTAACTGTCTCAGAACTGGCAAAAACTGATATACCCCAGTCAATACCTTCATCTAAGTGTGATGTTACTAGTGAGGTTAGTGTTTATACTCTTTTTATTTCATATCGCTTTATTTTGTTAACAATAATAATACGGCCTTTCTTCAGGATACTAACAAACTCAACGAATTCAAGATAGTCCTCAGCAATAAGTTCCAGGCCTTTCATGATCTACTCAATGGAGAAGGAACTACTGCGGAGAGCAACTGGAAGGGGATCAAAGAGGCAATCACTTCAACATGTCATGAGGTCCTGGGTCACAAGAAGCACCACCACAAGGAATGGATCACTGTTGATACACTGGATAAGATTCTAGAAAGGAGGAACAAGAAGGCAGCGATCAATACCAGCCGAACAAGAGCAGAAAAAGCCAAGGCACAAGCTGAATACACGGAAATAAACAAACAAGTGAAGAGGAGCATGAGAACCGACAAACGTAAATATGTGGAAGATTTAGCAACGACGGCGGAAAAGGCTGCAAGAGAAGGAAACATGAGACAATTGTATGACACGACAAATAAACTCTCTGGAAATCGCCGCAAACCAGAACGACCAGTGAAAAGCAAGGAAGGCGAGGTAATCATCAACATTGAAGAGCAACAAAACAGGTGGGTAGAACACTTCAAAGTACTGTTGAATCGACCAGCTCCACTGAACCCACCCAACATCGAAGCAGCACCCACGGACCTCCCAATCAATGTTGGCCCACCAACAATTGAAGAAATCAGCATGGCCATCAGACAAATCAAGAGTGGCAAAGCAGCAGGACCGGACAACATTCCAGCAGAGGCACTAAAAGCAGACGTAGCGGCAACTGCAAGGATACTCCACATTCTCTTCAATAAGATTTGGGATGAGGAACAAGTACCAACAGACTGGAAAGAAGGACTACTGATCAAAATACCGAAGAAAGGCGACCTCAGCAAGTGTGATAACTACAGGGGCATCACTCTTCTCTCAATACCAGGAAAAGTCTTCAACAGGGTATTGTTAAACAGGATGAAGGACTGCGTAGACGCCCAACTTCGTGACCAACAGGCAGGATTCCGTAAGGATAGATCGTGTACAGATCAAATCGCAACTCTACGGATCATTGTGGAACAATCAATTGAATGGAATTCATCACTCTACATCAACTTCATTGACTATGAAAAAGCATTTGATAGCGTGGACAGAACAACACTATGGAAACTTCTTCGACACTACGGCGTGCCTCAGAAGATAGTCAATATCATACAGAACTCATATGATGGATTACAGTGCAAAATCGTGCATGGAGGGCAGTTGACAAAGTCGTTCAAAGTGAAGACCGGTGTTAGGCAAGGTTGCTTACTCTCACCCTTTCTCTTTCTCCTGGTGATCGACTGGATCATGAAGACGTCAACGTCTGAAGGGAAGCGCGGGATACAATGGACATCTAAGATGCAGTTGGATGATCTAGACTTCGCAGACGATCTGGCCCTTCTATCCCAAACGCAACAACAGATGCAGGAGAAGACAAACAGTGTGGCAGCAGCCTCAGCAGCAATAGGTCTCAATATACACAAAGGGAAAAGCAGGATTCTCCGATACAACACTCCATGCACCAATCCAATCACAATTGACGGAGAAGATTTGGAAGATGTAAAAACCTTTACGTATTTGGGCAGCATCATTGACGAACAGGGTGGATCTGATGCAGATGTGAAGGCGCGGATCGGCAAAGCAAGAGCAGCATATTTACAACTGAGGAACATCTGGAACTCAAAGCAACTCTCAACCAACACCAAGGTCAGGATTTTCAATACAAATGTCAAGACAGTTCTACTGTATGGGGCAGAAACCTGGAGAACTACAAAAGCCATCATCCAGAAAATACAGGTGTTTATTAACAATTGTCTACGCAAAATACTTCAGATCCATTGGCCAGACACTATTAGCAACAACGTACTGTGGGAGAGAACAAACCAGATCCCAGTGGAGGAAGAAATCAGGAAGAAGCGCTGGAAGTGGATAGGACACACATTGAGGAAAGCACCCAACTGTGTCACAAGACAAGCCCTCACATGGAATCCTGAAGGTCAAAGGAAAAGAGGAAGACCAAAGAACACATTACGCCGAGAAATGGAGATAGACATGAGAAAAATGAACAAGAATTGGATGGAACTAGAAAAGAAGGCCCAGGACAGAGTGGGTTGGAGAATGCTGGTCAGCGGCCTATGCTTCATTGGGAGTAGCAGGCGTAAGTAAGTAATATTATGATAGTGAGGTTGAATTATGTGACCAATAAAATGTATAATTAAAACAAATGATTATAGGTGAGATGTTGCATTGTCTGTGTTAGACAGTGGTTTGATTACAAATATTTGGTTGTTTTTCTAATGGAGAAAATCACTATATTCATGCTTTCAAACTAACATTAAACCGAATCTTAAATGTTAATAGAAGGGTGGGGGAGGCAGCTATCACTCACTTCATGAAAGGATATTTCTTCTTGATAAACCTGAAAATAAAGCTGTTATTAGTGATATGTGACCGTGACTTTGAATCGCACTGGACATCTGTTTAAGATGGGTCGCATGCGACCTTTTTTGCTAGTTCTTGATGTATTAGTTCCGTAATTTTGAGATTTACATCCGGTAACTGAATTTCATATGTTAAATTGTTTGTTGTTGTAGCGTTGAATTTCTCTAGGATCTCTGGAGATCCTGATTGTCTGAGGGAAATCTGTTACTGCCGTTACACTCCACTACAGTAATCACCGAAACTTTTCCTTGGGATCTTAATTTTTCTGCTTTTCGTCTTACCACTCACCAGCCAACCTACCTGATGTTCTAGGATATGGGAGAATGTAATCCGGACAACATAGGTCGATAAGGTCTCTTCGACCATCACATCAAGGTACCACCTACGGTCGGTTTCCAATAATGCGATTGTGTTGATTACTATGGTACGAAGTTCTTCGTTGTTACTGACTGACTGGATCTAATCTAATTCATTGATTTGTAAATGTTTAGATTTTCCCATTATTAATGTTTAGGATACAATTGATCAGTGAATTATTATTTATTGTAAAACATATTGAGATTGATAAATTGTGATACGTTATAATCTTTTATTGTACTTATATTATCACATATAATGCATTCGAATAGAACAATCTACAACTAGTCTTAAATGAATATTAATGATTATAAGAGTGTTTGTAATGAATACTGAATAACAGAGAGTTGGTCGATATTCTGCTAATCGTTTAGTGAAATATATTAACATTTATTTAATTGTCAGCATGGAGTTGTTGAGATTGTTGAAATTCATTGAAATCACGAACCGATTAAATTAGACAGTCATTGAATACCTGGAACCACTAGATGGTCGTTTGTCATCAGTGCACATCGACAACCCTACACGCTGGAGTCGAACCAAGGACTCTCGGTTTCACATGCAAACTCTAACCTGTTCGGGTGCGTTTGTGAAAATTTTACGACCCTTCGCTGTACAAGTTACAAAAGTTTAAAATCGGAGACATCGTGATGGCTGGCAATATGCATTGAAAAGAATGAATATTATTCAGATGTCGACTTCTGAAACACTCATATCTAACTGGCAATCATTCAATATTTATCGTCAGTATCGATCAAGAAATAGGTAACGGAAGCTCGCTGAAATACCTTGTACTCAGAACTCTATATTGTACCCAAAATATAATATTGAATAAAGCTAATAATAATTATAATAAACCGCTGAACCAGGATCCCGTTTAACTGGTTTCGCTTAGTATATTGATTTTTTTTTTTACAAAAGATTATGAATGCTAACAATTTATATTTCTTTCTGTTTTCTATCCCAGCGATCTCAATTAACACCTGATGATAATGATTGTAAACTTCGTCGTTACATTGAACAATGTTCATTATTTCGTTCCACTAGATCAATCCGAAATCGACCCACTGAACGTGTCACCAATTGTACTTTACCAGGTTCTTTAGGTACTGTAAAGTTTCGTAGTCGAAAAAATAAACAAAAGTTCACATCAGTTATTTCATCAATTCATTTAGATAGTCCTAATTCAGATTCGGAACTACAAGATTGGAAGTGTTCATGGTCTCTTATACATCATGATAATGATGTCAATTGTAATACTAAAAAAGTTACTAATCAATCAAGTTATAATCGACCTCGTGCACCACATATTCCTAGTCCATTACATTTATCAGGAAGTATTTTAAGCGAAGAACCTTCTCAATTATTTGATGAAAAATTAGAACAAATGAAAAATGAATCAAATATTTCTCCATCGAAAACAAATAATTCAGCAATCAAAACTATCAACAACAATATCCATAAAAATAATTCATGTATTTTAGAATCTGCTGTCAAATTAGCTGGTTTTGATGAATCACCGGAGAATGTAAGTTACAATATAAACTTCTCTGTAATTTCTTCCTTAAACCTATTACCCCTCACGGAGGAGCGTAAGCCGCTCATCAGCATTATCCATCCAACTTTGTCCTGGGCAATCTTTCCCAGTTGCTATCTATCCTTTTCTTATGTGCGTCCAATTCTCAGAGCAGTGTTCTTCGACCTTCCTCTTCTTTGTTTCCCTTCAGGATTGTAAGTTAGGGCTTGCCTCGTGATATAGCTTGATAACTTCCTCAATGTGTGTCCTATCTACTTCCAGTCAAACGGCTCTCGTTCTCGCTCTCAAATCTTCCTGAATAGAACATGGAGCATGTTTTCAGTTGCTTCTATGTCTGGTATATTGCCAGATCCTTCTGCTTTCCCACTCTTTATTTGCTTTATTCTAAACCAGTAATGTACTTGGAATCTAAGATCATGACTGGACGAATGGCATATTAACCTAGTTTGATCACCTAGTACCTTAAGATTGCATTTCTTTAAGTTGCTCGACTATCTTGTGGCATAACCTCCTTCTGTCGAAAGCTCAGGAAATGATTCTCCTAAAAAGAAACCAATTGCTTCGGTCTAAGGGTCTGAACATTATCAATAACCTACACACAAATATGACTAGCCTCGGCAAATTCTTTCTATTTTGTTACATATTTAGAGATTAACTTAATTCTTTCCCAACCACAGAATCGTTTAACCATTTTGATGGCTTATTAGATTATAATTCCTTGTCTTATTTCTTCCCAACGGATAGTATCATCAACTGTTATGCATCAAAAAGGTATACTTCAAAACCGAATACATAAACTTTCTATTACAAAGGTCTATATTTTTATATTTTCCCATCGTCGTTTGATGAGAATATATTCACTGTTATTGTCTCTTTCAAAATTTACCATCTATTTTTCCCCTCCAAATTTAGGATCCTTTAGTGAAGAATACATTAAATATTAGTGAACGCCTATCTCTACCATCATTTTCTGATCTTACACCTAATTCATTTAATGCTAAAATTTGTATCGAAACAAAAAGCAGTAATGAACAACAACAGTTTAGTCCATTATTTCCTACTTCTACTTTACCAATAACATCGTTGTCTGATGAGTATACATCATCACCTGTTTTAATGAAACCTAAAAGAAACCTGAGAAATTCATGTACAACTAGAAAAAGAGCATTCACATCGCTTACTACTACTTCAGCAACCAATAATGGTGTTGATAATGATGGTAAGGATTGTCTAGTACACAAAAATTCTAATAATAATAATAAGGTAGGTAGAACTAGGAAAACATTACCATCTATACCCAAAGAAAATAATCTATCATTGCCTACAGATAAAACAATTAAACAGAATTCGAGGAAGTCAAAATTTGAAGTGAATAATAACTCTCCTGAAATGCCTGTTCGACGATCTACACGACTTATTGTACAGTCTGATAAAAGTTGTAATAAACCTCCCCTTGCTGTTGCTTCAACGTTGCAGCATCATATACCACCTATTGTGAGTATTCCAGAAGATAAGTGTAGTAGTAGAAGGACTAGGAGTAGCGCTTTAATCAATTTAAAACCAGAAAATACCGCAAAAAATCAACGAAAAAGACGGATGACAACATGTACAAATGAACCGAAAGAAGAAATTCTTAAAATATCAAACACTGATTTCAATAATACTTCCTCAACATCTACTGGATCATCAAGAACCAACATTGTAAGTTTTGCTTGCAATATAAAATATGCTACTTGTTCTCACTTAAGTAGTTATTTTCATTGACTAAAATATTACGAGATACCATCTCAATATATAAGGAAATTCTTCGAAATTAAAGTTTTCGTTTTGATTAATAACTGATATTTTGATGGGATATAGTGTAATGTAATTGGTACTATTCAACTCATCTGATTCATAGGAACTTGTAAACATGATGTATTTTCCTATCGTTTAATCATGTATTCGGTTATAAAAAACTTAAGTTTTCTTCGTCCGTACACTGTCAATTATCCCATTCTTCTTAACCAGCTTTTAGTCTGTCACTTATCGTCAATGTATTATCTTATATAAATGTGTATCTGTTCGATTTGTTGTACATTACGTCAGCACCGCAAGTGAGGTATTCGTGGCCTTATGTCTGACTCCGGTTAAATCATATCCTAATTTTTGTCGAAATATGCATGCTACCAATCCTCATATATTTTTATCGACTTAATTTGCATTACAGAATAATGAAATAAAATAAGTTGAATACGAGAATGAGTTTTGAATAAGTATATTTTGCACAGCTACTGATCCAAACAGACAATCAGAGGAATGAAGTGACACGCAGCGGTAAAGACGAGTTAGCCAATTCCATTTGATCAAGCGCGACTCAATATTTATAGTCAGATAAAAATAATCAAGACATGTAATGAATAGGATGAACAATTAACATTCTCAGGGTCACTTAAGCGTCGCCCAAAGGCCATCCATAAATTATGGTCTCACTCTTATTCTTTAATAATCGATCATCACTTCAAACACCGATTCGTTCTTAACTCTCGCGAAAAGGAGACATTTTGTTAATAATAATAATAATAATAATAATAATAATAATAATAATAATAATAATAATAATAATAATAATAATAATTTTATATTCTATTCTCCACAGACTAATTCCATTCAATTAGTATTCAGTGGTGTTGAATCTTCAAGTTATTCAAACATTCTAAAAAAACTGAATGCATTTGAAACAGAAGATCCTACACTTGCTGACTATTTAATTACTGATCAAATTAAACGTACCTTAAAAGTATTATATGCTAGAGCACGGGGTATACCAATTATTTCAGTGGAATGGTTAAAAGCATGTAAACAATCACGTAAAGGTTCAAATCCAGGTGAATAATAATTCATTTCTTTTTTTCTTCATGTTTATGCTTAGGTTTGTCATTTCATATAGCTATGATAATTTGTTATTTCCTAGTTTAATTTTAAAAAGTAGCTAACATTGTCAAATTCTGAATGTGCATTTTCATCCCGACCATTTTTGCTACCTTGACGTGGTGGTTGGGCTTGCCTATCGTGATGAAGCAACCGAGCTATGCTGATTGGAACAATCGTCCCTCAACATCCTACCATGTCAGACAGGTCGGTTGAAGAGCGGTAAGACTAAAAGCAGCAAATCCAAGGTCCGAAGGCGAAGTCGTACTGTTGACTGTACAGAGGTGTGACAGCAGTAAGGGGTGGTTCCTTCAGACAACCAGCATCTGCAGCGATGCTGCCTTCCCCCAAGGAGGGGTGGGGTTAGAAAAGGGCGACTCTAAAAATGCACACCTCACCTTATCCCACGGATATCCGTCTCCGACGGCAATTTCTCGACAAGTACGGAGCTAACACGAAAATTACCCACTAAAAGGTCATGTGTGACCGACCTCAAGCAGTTGTCCCTTGGGCACTGCGGTCACTTTGTCGGGTCACTAAGACCACCTCTGCTCCAATTTCCTTTTCAGGTGCCCTCAGAAGAACGCTTCCACGGTGTGGGCAACCGGGAATTGATGACCGCCTTCATACCTCTAACAGCACTCAAGACTGGCATTTTCATCACATTCAGAATTCATTGACTGAATTTGCATATATTTCAGTATTAATAGTTATACATAAAGATTACGTTACTGATTTAATCCACTTAACATTTTGTTAGAATATCGTTGTGTCTGATTTAAAAACCAATCAACAACCCCACTGATAACACAAAATAGAATGATTCTATATTTATTATTCAACTCAGTTCTACGGTGCTACTGATTATGAATATAGTGAGCTCAGGCGCTTTGAAGGTTATTTTAATAGTTGTCACTTTTCGATTGCCAAAACTTCGTAAAAGAATACTTCTTCTGGAGGTATCAGAATAGGAGACTAAGTTAAGAGTGATCTTGGCGGCCTCAGATCGTCACTACAGAGCCCAAAATACGATTGCTGGGAGCCTATCATACATAACATTTCTATGAGGGTTTTTTTGATGCATTATCTCCGTGCTTATCGACAAAACTAAACTTTATGGAGTAAAGTAAGGTTTGCTATCTTCATGATCGACCTTTTCCAGTTCCCCCTTTTTTTTAACAAAAAAAAACCAGCATTCACTAATCTCATCATATATAAGTAATATCGTTTCTATAGTCTACGGTTCTATTCAGCTGCTATTTACTTTCTTAATACTTGACTCCAGCTTAACCATCCATCGGTATTAGATTCAAATAACATAGGAGTCTGCATTAATTAAAAGTCCAAATAAAGTATTTATAATCAATGTGTATATTTATAGTTTCTGGTTAGCGTTTTTTTAGCGAGTTAGTTTTCTACGGGAATACAGTGGACATCTAGGATGCAGCTGGACGATCTAGACTTCGCAGATGATCTGGCCCTCCTGTCGCAATCGCAACAACAGATGCAGGAGAAGACAAACAGTGTGGCAGCAGCCTCAGCAGCAATAGGTCTCAATATACACAAAGGGAAAAGCAGGATTCTCCGATACAACACTCCATGCACCAATCCAATCACAATTGACGGAGAAGATTTGGAAGATGTAAAAACCTTTACGTATTTGGGCAGCATCATTGACGAACAGGGTGGATCTGATGCAGATATGAAGGTGTGGATCGGAAAAGCAAGAGCAGCATATCTACAACTAAAGAACATCTAGAACTCAAAACAACTGTCAACCAACACCAAGGTCAGAATTTCCAATACAAATGTCAAGACAGTTCTACTGTATGGGGCAGAAACCTGGAGAACTACAAAAGCCATCATCCAGAAAATACAGGTGTTTATTAACAATTGTCTACGCAAAATACTTCAGATCCATTGGCCAGACACTATTAGCAACAACGTACTGTGGGAGAGAACAAACCAGATCCCAGTGGAGGAAGAAATCAGGAAGAAGCGCTGGAAGTGGATAGGACATACATTGAGGAAAGCACCCAACTGTGTCACAAGACAAGCCCTCACATGGAATCCTGAAGGTCAAAGGAAAAGAGGAAGACCAAAGAACACATTACGCCGAGAAATGGAGATAGACATGAGAAAAATGAACAAGAATTGGATGGAATTAGAAAAGAAGGCCCAGGACAGAGTGGGTTGGAGAATGCTGGTCGGCGTCCTGTACTCCATTAGGAGTAACAGGCGTAAGTAAGTAAGTAATATTTGTAGTTAACCTAAGAATGAATCAAAACAGGATTATTTCACCAGTTGTCGAAGTTAGGCAACTAATCCAATCCACTTGTACTATTCCTTACGTACAATAATTTCAACTGACTTGTTAACCATTTGCTTTTGTTTCTAGTTTATTCATTGTTCTGTTTTAGATTTTCTTTATGATTTCTTTATATTTCTTTATGTAATTTCAACATGGAATTCCTTCAATAAAATTCTATGCTCAGATCCACTTAATTTTAAATTACATTATTATAATACACAGTCTATGCATACTACAGTTTCAAGTGAACAGTCTACACGATGTCATTCCTCATTTGTGATGAAATTATCTAGAAATAAACAAAAAGACCAATTTGAAGAAACAAATGAATTCTTATGTGGTTGGTCTTTTTGTTCAACTCCAAATGTTTTACCATCTTCTATGGATTTACAAAAACTTACAGAGTTTGCTGGTGGTTATTGGATGTCTGATGAAGATTTATGTAATACTATGAAGAATTTGAATGATATAGTAAGATTCTTGTTGTTTTTCTTCATTTTTTTGTTAGTATTTTCGTTATTGCTGAGTATATTGCATAACAGTTCGTTCTGTTTTAACTTAGAACTGTAAAATGAGATCTTCAAAGAAAAATAGAGAATACTTATAGCCTGTTAGTAATTTGATCAAGACTCCTTTGAAGCGTTGCTCATGAATATTGTATTCATTAAGTTATCAATTCTGAAGTTGAACACAAGGTACACAGTAAATATGAAGTGATTAGGGCAAGTGTTACGTATATCCAAACACCGCTTATCCAGACGAGGGATATTATCTGGTCTAGTAAAAGATTGGAAGGAAACTAGAGACACTCTAACTAAAAGATTGGATCAGTTATGAAGTCATTGAATTTTAATCTGTTCTTATTGGGGTGATCTAGAAAATTGCTTGCAAAAGACAAGCAAGCATCAGGAAACACTAGGAAGCGTTTCATCCAATCAGTGTTCACGTGGAGTCTTGGCCAAAAATATCAAGGAAAAGAAACGTCACATGCAGAGGCTCTGATTGGCTGGCTGCTACACTGCTACTATGTTTAGTAGCATTCCAGAATCTTCTAGCAACCTAAGGACATTTAGAATATTATAAAAATCCTGTATTTTCTGTATTAAAATGAACCTTGGAGTAAACTACTCGCATACTTTGCGTCTTTCTCTCTCTCTCTCTCTCTCTCTCTCTCTCTCTCTCTCTCTCTCTCTCTCTCTCTCTCGTGTTCAGGTCGCTGTATAGTTCTAGCTTGGTGGCTACAGAATAGCTTAGGAGACCAACATAGCGTTCAGTCCGCAAGACTTATCAGTTCTATATTGGTCAGTTCAGATTACTAGGTTAGTGTCTCAGATTATCGTAACCAAATGGTTGATGAAATTAGTTCATATGACTTAAAATCGGTTTCAATGGCATAGACACATTTACTCTTTATCTCCTTTTTAATATTAACTATACAGTTACTACTTCTATTAATCTGGGTTTTGTCTTGACAATTTTTATCTAATCAACTGATACACATACATATGGCATTTTCTATGTTGCTTATCAATGACTTCTAATTGTTTTTATACGATCAATTACGAAATATGTAATTTTCAGTCACTTATACCTATAATACACTGATGAAATGGAGACTTAATCGATAAAATTTGATAAAAACGTAAGTAATATTATGTAATCAATTCGTATGAAGATTTTATCATTCAAATACAATAACCATTAAACACAACTGTATTATCTAAATTCAACAGTTCCTACTTATGATGTCATATTACTTACTTACGTACTCCTATTATCCCTCGAGGAGGAGCATAGTTCGTTCACTAGGATTCTCCATCATTATATGTATTAAGAAATCGAATATGATGTGTGGGCGAGAATGATAATGATTGGTTGTCTATTTAGTCAGACATGTAGATAGTCTGACAGGTGTCGGATGAGTTATATATTCCCTTATCCTTATTATTATAATGACACTTACTTATTATTGATTGTTCATTGTTGTTGGATTGTGTCGGGTTTTTGGTGTGGAAATATATTTACGTTGTGGTCAGGTTAATCACGTGTTCTTGATCATCTGAGTTGTGTTGAAGTCCTGTAGAATAGACACTGGGAGGTAATCTAGTGTAGATAATCGTTTAAGGTAATTTGACGTCCCATACGTGTAAACGTTGGAAACTCAACCGTTATAACATTAGACAAAGTAAAACCGAGCGTTATAACAGAATAGAACATTATAGTTTCATGATTATCATCTAATTCCACTGGTTGAAATCATGAGTCAATTAAAGCTAGACCACCATGGAAAACCTGGAAGCACTGGATGGCCGTTTCGTCCTAGTGTGGGACTCCTCAGCAGCGCGCATCCACGATCCTGCACCCCGCGAGATTCGAATCCAGGACCTATCAGTCTCGCGCCAGGCGCTTAACCAACTAGACCACTGAGGTGGCCGGCATTCAACGGAGTTAACGTCCAACTTCAACCAATCCACGAAGTTGCTCCAGCGTACACCATTGTCTTCAGTGAGCTGATATCTCACAACAGTCCTAGTTGAACTCCACAGGTAACGACTTCTCACTCGAACTCCAGGAGTGTCTCCTGAAGTCAGTCACTAGTGAGTAGGTGATTATTATTATCAGGATGTGTTTTGTGGAGATTTTTAGAAATTTCACTTGTTAAAATCATGAGTCGATTGAAGCTAGACCACCATGGAAAACCTGGAAGCACTGGATGACCGTTTCGTCCACGACCCCACACCCCTCGAGATTCGCGGATGTGCACTGCTGAGGATTCCCATACTAGTATGAAACGGCCATCCAGTGCTTCCAGGTTTTCCATGGTGGTCTAGCTTCAATTGAC
This sequence comes from Schistosoma haematobium, assembly GCF_000699445.3. NCBI lineage: Eukaryota > Metazoa > Platyhelminthes > Trematoda > Strigeidida > Schistosomatidae > Schistosoma > Schistosoma haematobium. The sequence continues at coordinate 3,449,395 of NC_067195.1, forward strand.
TCATGATTTCAACAAGTGAAATTTCTAATAAAAAAAACTCCACAAAACCCATTTCGATAATATTATCTAATTATTGAACTACCGATTTGGAATTCAATGATCTGGTTAAGAAAAAAACCTTTCATAAAGGTAACCTATCGTGTGCATGAAATGATTACTTTTTATGTTTGTTTTTGTCAGCCAATTTTGTATTAGTATGATGTGAGTATCAGCAAGAGAACCTATGAACCTCAGGAAGACATAATATGTAATTGACGACTGTTTTACAAAGATTCATTTCACAGTCATAATAAGAGAATTCTTTTAAATTTCGATTTCTCGTTATGATCTGATTTTATTTTCCCATGGTAATCTCTTTTTCTCTTTCTTACTGTTGCAATTAACTAGCCTATTAAATCAGTTATTATCACAACTAAAGAAGAATATCATTCTATGTTATTGTTGAATTCAAAATCATCTTGTAAAAATTCCCGACTTTCAAGAAATTCAAAAGAATGCAAACAAACCACTCCAATTTTACGCGCTTTATCTTCATTACTTACAGTATCTACTGATTGGTTCTTACAGACTATTATGAATCGTAAATCTCCAAATTGGCCTATTGATTCACAATATAAGTAAGTTTCAATTCGATTATTCTTTATCATAATACAATGTTATTTGTGGTCATTATTCACTGTTTTATTACATATTTTATAGTCAGTCAGTAACAACGTAGAACTTGGTACACACGTACATCATTTCGAGTTGCCGTACCACATTGACACAGAGATACAGTTGTCGGTTCAAATCCCATCGTGGTAGGGTAGAGGTAGTGAAAGTATAAGCAGCAATCGGAAACATTAGGGTTTGGAGATGATAGTCAAAGAGTATAATCCAGTGAGATAAATTTGCAAAGAGGAAAATTAAAGGTACATGAAGAATTCAGAAGATTAGAATTTGGGAGAACACAAAGAGTGGATGCACCTGCGCCATTGTAAACGACTTTGAGCCATGTCATTCAAGGTCTCTAACCATCGGTTACTATCATCTCGCGGATCCCAAGTAGTCTACACCTACCAACATGACAAAGTCTATTTGTCAGTAACTTGATGGATTTGTGCCATGTTTCGGTCTGGCTGCCTCTAGCTTTCTTCCAACCTACTCCTATACCAGTGAACATCGCACGTCGGGGCAGTCGGTGATTGGGCATACGTAACACGTATCCCAGCCATCTCATCATATCTTATGTATATACCATGTGTAAATTATCGTAGTTATATCTTCCAAGTCGGAATAATTGTTCATTCAAAACGTTTTTCTTAACAAAATATATCAGTAATTATATATTCACTGCATATTTTTCATATAAGTTTAAAACAATTAAACTTATGTGTAAGGGATTTATAGAAATTATTAACCATTTCACAGTTTACAACATGAACTGAATTCAGCTAGACATTTATTGACAACCAAGCAACATTGGACAATTGTTTTATTCTATTACAGAATACGTTAACAGTACTCATGCTATTACCCCACCGGTGATTAAATCCAAGATTTTCAAATCAGTCTGTCAGTCAGTCAGCTACAACGTAGGACCAGGCACATTTATGCATCGGTCCAAGTTGCCATACGTCTTTAACACAACAAGATGGACACCGGATTCATAAAAGTAGCTAATTCAGAGGTGGTAATATATAAAAGAAAGATTGCAGGAAGGAAGAATTAGTTCATAGAAAGAAAGATATGAAGCAATTTTAATATCTTAGTTTAAGGGAAGATAGAGAATGTATACACATGCGCGATTGTGATCGATTCTGAGCCATGTCACCAAGAATCTCTAACCATTGGCTATCATAGTCTCGCGGACCCCAACCAAGTATTCTGCATCTACCAACATGGCTCAGACTAGAAGTTAGTGACTTTGTGGACTGATGCCACGTTTTGTTTTGGCCGCCCCTAACTTTCTTCCAACCATCTTCAATACCGGATAGCATTGCACGTCGTGGTAATCGGTGTTCAGGCATACGTAACACGTGGCCCAACCATCTCAGTCGATGAAGATTCACAACCTCATCAACTGATTTACCATCATTCCCTAATACCTTGCGTCTAACCTCACTATTACTTACCCGGTGATCCCAGCAGACGCCAGCAATATTTCTAAGGCATCTGTGATCAAATACTAGTAGCTTACGAGTGTCTTTTACTCGTAATGGCCATGTTTCGCTGCCGTAAATTAAAACAGTATACTCGTCCTTTTATTGATAGACGGATATCTCGCCTTCGCCATAGGTGACATAAGTTGGCAAAAGCCAAGCGAGCTTTTCGAATCCGTGTTGAGATTTCGTCAGACACCAACCCATTAGGGCTGATCAGACTGTCAAGATAAGTGAAGTTGTCGACGCGTTCGACTACTTCACTCCCTATCCTTAGTTCAGGTGTTGATGCAGGCCAGTTCGGGAGCAACAACTTGCATTTAGAGGGAGAGAAGCGCATTTCAAACATTCTGGCATTGTTACTCAGTGCTACCAAAAGACTCCGCATTCTATCAGCGTCTATACAGCCGTTCTTCATATATCTTCCATACTAACAATGATTATAGGTGTATATACATCTTGTTGGGAAGTTTCATATGTAAATGAAGCAGAATCATTTCACTTTTAATGATTAATTAGCTAAAGTCATTTCATGAAATAAATCACAAAATTATCAGGGATTCTCATTGTTTTGTTCATGTGTAAATGTTAGTTATACAAAATCATACTTTCTTTTCATTTGTTTACCGTGGTCTTTCTGTTTGCCTACTTTTTACAGGATACAATGAATCTAATTCCCTCAAGTCATTATATATATAGCTCTCATGCTCCTAAAGGAAGCAGTCTCACCAGACGGGATATTGTGTACATGATCAACCCTGTTCAATTATCGTACTTCCTGCTACTACTACTACTAATAATAATTGATATATTCTTAATTATTGTCACATTTATTATCTAAATAATTTGCCTACTTTTGCATTGAAATCATGAATTGATCTAAGTTAAAACACCATTGAAAACCTGGAAGACTATTTCGTCCTAAAGTTTAGACTCTTCAACGGTGCACATCTATAATTTCACATATAGGATTTGAATCCAATGATGGTTTAAGTTAGATCGGTTTATAATTTCAATGGAAGTTAACAACCTTCACAACTTCATATTGAAAATCGGTTACTTTTGTTTATTGTAATGTTTATTTTATTATTCTCAAATACCTATTTGATCGTATACTTTGTTGTTTATGGATTGAAAGAATCAATGAATTGTTTTGCTTTATTTTATTTCAATAAAGGTTCGTAGTTTATTTTTAATTTTCGAACTTATAAATAGATTTGGCTGAGACATTCCAATTGGTTGTACACTAACAACTGATAAATCTTCTGATAGGCTCTTCTAATAACCTCTGACTAACTCAACACGACAACTTGAACACGAGAGAAAGAGCGCGAAATATAGAAAGAACTCTTTACTCCAATGTTAGTTTATGTACAGAAAATTTAGGGTGTCTATGGCATTTCAGATGGCCTTGGGCTTCTGGAAAGTCCTGGAACACTACTAAAAGTAGTAGCAGAATAGGCAATCAGAAATGTGACATGTGAGTTTTCACTTTCTATTCAATGTTGATTGGATACAATGTTTCCCAGCGAATTCAAGGCTTCTTTGAACTGTTTTAGAGGAATTTTCTGAGTATCTACAACACAAAACATTCCACCAGTAAGACTTTATATCTAGTTGAACTGCGGGCATTTCAGTCAGTCATCTACAACGTAGGACCAGGCACATATATGCATCGGTCCAAGTTGCCATACCTCATGAACACAACAAGATGGACACCGGATACATAAAAGTAGTTAGTTCAGAGGTGGTAATATATAAAAAAAAGAATTAGTTCGTAGAAACAAAGATATGAAGTGATTTTAATCTCTTAGTTCAAGGGAAGACAGACAGTGTATACACCGACGCCATTGTGATCGATTCTGAGCCAAGAGTCTGCAACCATTGGTTACGATAGTCACGCGGACCCCAACCAAGCAGTCTGCATCTCCCAACATGGCTCAGACTAGAAGTTAGTGACTTCAAAAACTGATACCACGTTTTGGATTGGCCACCCCTAACAGGCATTTCAGTGGACACTATCTTCCTGTTGATTAAGATAAATTGTGATTTAGCACAAATAGGACTCTATAGATTCATTCGTAACCATTCTAAAATTATAGTCGAAATGAATAAACGAATGATCTGTGCTAATTGACTCAAAGTTCGAATCAATTCTTCAATACAATTATTCCAACGATATAACAGTATAATTTAAAATCCAGAGTCGGCACATTACTGTCTAGTTGTCCAACAGTTTAAATGTTGATTTCCAAGTGACTCACGTCATGTCAGATGTGGAAGGAGACGCTAACTGTATTACTGAATTTTAATTTCATATATAGTTAGTTGTTTTTTTAAATTTTAATATGCGTTACTAGTTTTTCTTCCAAGATACAATGCTGGTCGGAGTGATCATAGGTGCAAAGAAATCAGGGGACGGTCAATCAACGACATAATGTCTGTTGTATCCTCGTGAAGATTAGATTACGGGTAACTTCTGAGGACTATTATTGAACTAATATTATATATATATTGTATAACTGTTCAGTAACTAGATTACGTATATCTATATTACTCTTATTATAAACTTTCATTTGACTTATACTTACGTACGCCTGTTAATCCTCGTGGAGGACCATAGGCCATACACCAGCACTCACCATCCAACCCTGTCCTGGGCAATCCTTTCAAGCTCTTTACAGTTGTTAGTCATCCTTTTCATATCTGCTTCTATTTCCCGATGTAATTTGTTCTTTAGCCTTCCTCTTCTCTGCTTCCCTTCAGGATTCCAAGTTAAGGCTTGCCTCGTGATGCAGTTTGATGATTTGCGTATTGTATGTCCTATCCATTCATATTGTTTTTTCCTAATTTCTTCAGCTGAAAGCTGTTTTGTTCTCTCTCACAGAAGGCTGTTGCTGATGGTATCCGGTCAATGGATGTTGAGTATCTTTCGTAGACAACTATTTATAAATGCTTGCACTGTTTTGATGATGGTTGTGGTAGTTCTCCAAGTTTCAGCTCCATACAGTAGAACTAATTGTCTCGACGTTCATATTGTAGATTGTGACATTTGATATTAGTTGAGAGTTGTTTTGAGTTCCATGTATTCTTCAATTGTGGGAATGAAGCCCTTGCTTTGCCAATCCTCGCCTTTACGTCTGCATCTGATCTTCCTTGTTCATCGATGATGCTTCACAGGTAAGCGAAGGATTCTATATCTTCCAGAGTTTCGCCCTCAACTGTGATTGGGTTAGTGTTCTCGGTGTTATATTTGAGAATCTTGGTCTTTCCTTTGTGTATGTTGAGGCTTACTGATTCAGAGGCTGTTGCTACACGAGTTGTCTTCATCTGCATTTGTTCATATGTATGCGATAGGAGGGCCAGGTCATCTGCGAAGTTCAAATCGTCTAATTGATTCTGGGTTGTCCATTATATGCCATGTATTCCTTCAGATGTCGAGGTCTTCATAATCCAGTCGACCACCAGGAGAAAGAGGAAGGGAGAGAGTAGACAGCCTTGTCTGACTCCGGTCCTTACTTGGAATGCATCTGTCAGCTGTCTTCCATGCACGACCTTGCACTGTAGTCCGTAATATGAGTTCCGGATAATATTGACAATCTTCTCAGGAACTCCGTAGTATCGAAGAAGTTTCTATAATGTCCTCCTATCTACACTGTCAAATGCCTTTTCATAATCAATGAGGTTAATGTATAGTGACGAGTTCCACTCAACTGATTGTTCGACGATGATCCGTAGTGTTGCAATTTGGTCTGTGCACGACCGATCCTTACGAAATCCAGCTTGTTGATCTCGAAGTTGGGCGTCTACTGCGTCTTTCATCCGGTTCAGCAAAACTCTGTTAAAGACTCTCCCTGGTATTGACAGTAGTGTGATGCCTCTGTAGTTTTCACATTTGCTCAGGTCTCTTTTCTTTGGAATCTTGACGAGGTGCCTTTCTTTCCAGTCCATCGGCACTTGTTCCTCCTCCCAAATCTTTTTGAATAGAAGGTAAAGCATGCTTCTAGTTACTTCGATGTCTGACTTCAGTGCTTCAGCTGGTATGTTGTCGGGTCCTGCTGCTTTTCCGTTCTTGATTTGTCTGATGGCCATTCTAATCTCTTCCGTCGTTGGTGGATTGACATCTATAGGAAGATCTGTGTGCGCTGCTTCGATGTCCGGTGGATTCATTGGAGCCGGCCTATTCAGGAGTTCCTCGAAGTATTCTACCCATCTGTTACGCTGTTGTTGAATTTCGGTGATTGGTTTGCCTTCTTTGTCTTTGACCGGCCTCTCTGGTTTACTGTATTTCCCTGCTAGTTTCTTCGTTGTATCGTGAAGCTGTTTCATATTTCCTTCTCTAGCAGCTTTTTCTGCCGTCGTTGCTAGTTCTTCCACGTATTTCTTCTTGTCGGCTCTAATGCTCCTCTTCACTTGCTTGTTTGCTTCTGTGTATTCAGCTTGTGCTTGGACTTCCTGTGCTCGTGTTCGGCTGTTGTTAATTGCTGCCTTCTTGTTCCTCCTTTCTTTGATCTTGTTCAGAGTTTCTATGGAGATCCACTCCTTATGATGGTGTTTCTTTAGGCCCAGAACCTCTTGACACGTTGACGTTAATGCTTCTTTGATGCCTTTCCAGTCGTCCTCCATAGTATTTTCTTCTTCCTTCAGTAGATCTTGTAAGGCTTGGAACCTGTTGTTGAGAGCTATCTTGAATTCATTGAGTTTGTCAGTATCTCGAAGGAAGGCTGTATTGAACCTTTGTAGTGCTGCTTGTCCAGTTTTTCTTTAGCTTCAGTTTTAATTTGGCCACAACTAGGTTGTGATCTGAAGGTATATCAGCTCCTCTCCTGGTTCTCACATCTTCCATTGTCCTTCGGAATTTTTTGTTGATGCAGATATGATCTATCTGGTTCTCTGTAGTGTAGTCCGGTGAGATCCATGTAGCTTTGTGTATACGTTTGTGTGGAAATATTGTGCCTCCTATGACCAATTTGTTGAATGCACACAGATCTACAAATCTTTCTCCATTTTCGTTTCTCTCTCCCAGTCCATGTCGTCCCATGATATCTTCATATCCGGTGTTGTCTATTCCAACTTTGGCACTTAGATCACCCATCAGAATGGTGAGGTCTTTTGTTGGGCACTTTTCGATTATTGACTGCAGCCGCTCGTAGAATTGATCTTTGATGTCGTCGTTGCTATCATTGGTGGGTGCATAATATTTGATAATATTCATTGTGATCCTCTCCTTTGTTTTGAATGATGCTTTGATGATTCTGGATCCGTGAGATTCCCATCCTACAAGTGCATTTCGTGCTACTTTGGACAGCATAAGACCGACTCCCTGAGTGTGTGGAGCGTTTTCCTCTTCGTGACAGGAGTATAGTAGCATTTCTCCCGTAGTTAGCCTTTGTTGTCCAGCTTGGGTCCAATGGGTTTCGCTGATTCCCAGTACTACCAAGTTGTATATCCTCATTTCCGTTGCTATTTGACTGGTCTTCCCGATCTCCCACATTGTTCGAACGTTCCATGTACCTATAAAATTTTTGCTCTGATTGTTAGAAGGGGCATCGGCCTCGTGACTTCCGAAGGAACTCGGCTTTCACCATGAAGCGTCATAATTCTTCTAAATGAAGACCTTCTAACTCCCAGGGCAGAGTTTAAATGGTTTGAATTATTTTTTCTGGTAAGCGTAGTTTTAGCGAGTTAGTTTTCTACGGGATGGGGACGCTAACCCCATGCCCAACCCTCCTCCTTTACCCGGGCTTGGGACCAGCAGTAACTCTGGAAGAGCTACAGGCGGAGTTATTTGATTTATAGGCTATTATTATACCATTTACTGTTTTTAAGTTATACTCAGTTTATTGGTTACCGTCTCCCACGTTTTGGCTAGATCTTGTATGAATGTTATTTCGTATTTTATGGTGTGATGAGGTCTGTTTGGCTGGTATATAAACCAAGTACGATTCGCATAGTGGAAGCTGTTATTGGTTTTCTGGACTCAACTTGCAGGGTTAGGCGAACAAAGGACCAATAAGAACGCTAGGCTGCTCATACCGGTCGAATATTATTGGTTCTAGCACAGTGCTAAGATTGTATAAATCATATTTCGATTGGCGAATAAATCACGTAATAATTAGCCGACCTTAAAGTCACAACAATATCAATATATAAAATCACTGATTGTTTGGATTAACCCTGGTTGGTATGTCCGGATTTTCTCGTTCAAATTTGTAGAATAATCGCAGTGTATAATTGAACACTAAAAGTAATATGGTCCTAAATCATTTACATTTCCGTCCGATGCTTTGATATTCTTTAATCTCCTGAATTTAGCGTCATATTATACTTCTCATTGATTCCTTTTGAATTTAATATACAGAAAGCTTTAGGAAATCTATTTTCGATTAATGATTAGCCTTATAGAGTGTTGATATCCATAGCAGGTTACTTATTTGCTTACTTACGCCTGTTACTTCTCGTGATAGACCATAGGCTGCCCACATGCACGCTCTATCCAACCCTGTCCTGGGCAATTCTTTCCAGCTCTTTCCATTTGTTATTCATCCTTTTCATATCTGCTTCTATTTCCCTATGTAATATATTCTTTGGCCTTCCTCTTTTCCACTTCCCTTCAGGATTCCAAGTTAGGGCTTCCTCGTGATGCAGTTTGATGATTTGCGTAATATATATCCTATCCATTTCCATCGTCTTCTCCTGATTTCCTCTTCAGCTGGAAGTTAATTTGCCCTCTCTCATAATAGGCTGTTGGGGGTGTATAAAAGTAATTGAAGTAGTAGAATATCATTGATTTTGGTTAACAGTGCATACATGTTTATCTACAACAATCTAACGTTGTGTTAGTTGATAATCTTGTAGATTTATGGTAATTAGAGAGAATATTATGTGTAGGCTAATGCATTCGTTTATGCGATGAAATTGTAAGCTAAACTGTACTATATTCATATAATATTAGCACATATAACCTGATTAATTATTTGTCAATTGTGTGAATAAGTTCATCAGTCAGGTACAACGTAGGACCAGGCACATATATGCATCGGTCCAAGTTGCCATACCTCATTAACACAAGATGAGGTATGACCGTTATTGCTACCTTGACGTGGTGGTTGGGCTTGCCTATCGTGATGAAGCAACCGAACTATGCTGATTGGAACAATCGTCCCTCAACATCCTACCATGTCAGACAGGTCGGTTGAAGAGCGATAAGACTAAAAGCAGCAAATCCAAGGTCCGAAGGCGAAGTCGTAATGCTGACTGTACAGAGGTGTGACAGCAGTAAGGGGTGTTTCCTTCAGACAGCCAGCATCTGCAGCGATACTGCCATCCCACAAGGAGGGGAGGGGTTAGAAAAGATCGACCCTAAAAATGCACACCTCACCTTATCCCACGGATATCCGTCTCCGACGGCAATTTCTCGACAAGTACGGAGCTAACACGAAAATTACCCACTAAAAGGTCATGTGTGACCGACCTCAAGCAGTTGTCCCTTAGGCACTGCGGTCACGCTCTCAGGTCATTAAGACCACCTCTACTCCAGTTTCCTTTTCAGGTACCTCCAGAAGAACGCTTCCATGGTATGGGCAACCAGGAAGTGATGACCGCCTTCACACCTCTAACAGCACTCAAGTTCATATCTTGAAAAACGTCACCGGTTAATTCTTGACGTTTCTATCAATGATAATAGATGTTAACTGCATTAAGAAACGATAAGATGAATAGAAATGAGTTGAAAATTTACTAAACTTAGTTTTTAATCCCATTTAAACTTGTAGGTTACATAATTATTTCCCAGTTATGAAATAATTCTGCCGATTTCTAATTCGTTTTAACTGTAATTAGTTTGTTGATTTCAATGTCGATTGTGTAGTAGATTTTCCACTCAGTTCAGTAACACTGGTGAAACGTTTGCCTGATACTAATGGTGTTGTGATACTTCTGTGATTCTGTAGTTCTCACAGATGTTGAGATCTCTTCTCATCGGTGTCTTGACGAGGTGCCCCTCTTCTCAGACTGTCGATACTTGTTCTCCAACTTAGGTATTTCTAAATTGCGAGGAACATTTTCGTAGTTGCCATTATATCTAAATTGAGTGAATGAGTTGATGTGGTTTCTGGTTCGGGTGCTGCAGCATTTCTAATTTGTCAGACGGTCTTGCTGGTTCTTTTTATTGTTGGCGCTGTAGCATCCATAGGAATGTCTGTAAGTGCGACTTTGATTTCCTTTGTGTTCATTGGAGTTGATCTATTTTAGAGCTATTCCCTGTGATCTACCTACCTGTTACCCTGTTCCTGAATCTCAGTGATTGATTTGCCTTCTTTGTCCTTGACTGTCCCATGTGTTTTACTAAATTTCTCTGCCAGCCTCTTTGTTGTATCATATAGTTATTTCATATTTCCTTCTATTGCAGCTTTATCCGCTGTCGTTACCAGGCCCTCAACGTATCTTGGCTCGTCAACTCCAATGTTCTTCACACGGTCGTTTGCTTCTTTATACTCGGCATGTGCCTTTGCTTTTTCTTCTATTGTACGGCTGTTGTTGGCTACTAAGTATTTATCATCGTTGGGCTCTTTTTTATGATATTCTGGTCTGCATCACCTTGACCGCAGGTCATTTTAGAGCTCAAAGCACTTGATATCATTCATTTTATTCCTTACTCGTTCGCTTGATGAATGTATTCTTACAGGACGGGTAATTAAAAGAGATCTTCCGGGACTTTCCTACATTGACACATTTTATTTTTGTTCCATAATCATAAAACAATCTGCTTATTATATTGTTGTATACCTCAGCTGATAAACTTTTCTATGATCCATAAACTGCTGTTGTTTGTTCTGTTCTTCGTATGTTAGTGTTATTTTATTACGGTATTCTAACTCAACATTTTCCACTTATGGTATAGTTATGTTGTTATTATAATTTATTAATTATCTTGATTTATGGTCAAGACCTTACTGCCTATAATTGTATTAGTTTTAGATCATGATTGAATTGAGTTCATAACAGAAGCTGTCTCCTGACTTCATTTTGGACTCAAGGCAAGGAATAAAGAAAGGCTTGCGGATAGTGTATCAAAAGGATTTCAGCTTGCATTGGCTCGAGGTTAACTGTACAGGTCAGACGAATTATTGGTCACGTAGATTTAGAGTAGGAAAAATTGTTATCAAAATTTTGATTGGTGACTCTTACATGAAATCGACCAATGTACCTAAGCAATTTTAGGTGCTTTTATGATCCTGAAGTCATAGGTTTACTATCCTATAAGAGCTTTTCGTGATTCTTTGTACAAAATCACTCCAACTCCTTGTGTATGAAACATTCTCTTCTCCATAGCCAAAATTAAGTAATAGCCCTCCTAAAGTTAGTCTTTTTATCAAGATGGTGTCCAAAGATTTTCACTGATTCCGAGGATAACCACGTTTTATCTTCTCACTTTCGCTGCTATTTTAATTGCCCTTGCAGTTTCTCACCGCATCTGGACATCCAATATACCTATAATGATTGTTTTTCTGGTTAAGTGAAGGTGGATAAGTCTAGTGGGTTGTAGAGAATCTAGGCTCTCATTATGGGACATCAATGCTCTTCTAAATGAAGACCCTTGAACACCCGGCGCACAGTTTATATAATTAAAATGGTTTCTTCTCGTTAACGTTTTTCAATTAAGGTTTCTTTCTACAGGATGACGTTGCTATTCCTATGACCAACAGTCCTCCTCTATCCAGAGTTGGAGCGACAGTAACTATGCATGGCTACAGACGGAAAAACTATTAGTTTACATTAACTTAATGTTCATTAGTCCCACCATGACACGCTGCTGGATTTCAGTTAGCTTATAATATTATTAAGAAAGATAGTTTGTATGTTATGTCTCAAGGCTCTGTCAACTATCACGTGAAAAAATCGCCAATCAGGACACCGACTTATATGAACTTTTCCCTGTGCTAAACCAATGGTGCGCACGACCAGCCTTGAGTCTACTCTGAGTCCTTATTGGTCCTCTGTATATTAGCTTCTTGCTTAACCTAGCCCGGTTCAGTTCAGAACATTAATATCAGCCTCCATTGTACGGATCGTATATTTCAGATACACTTAGTTAATACACAAGCAATTCAGGCCGCATCGCACCATAAAATGAACAATAGTAACTGTACAAGATCAGTTCAAAAGTGGTTGTGAGTGTGGGATACTATCACTAACAAACTGGGAATACATTAAGAATGATGTGTTTTATGACAGCGGCTAACAAGTCACATGAAAACTTATGATAAAAAGAATATGAATGTTTGTTCAATCCAGTTACTTAATAATTGTCCAATAAGAATCCATAAATAATTCTTAGCAGTTCTTGTTCATTTATTCCTCATTCGGATATAACAGTGTGACCTTGAGATTCAAGATATCTCTGGTAATCATGGTAAAATTGATAAGAAATTCGGTCACTGTCCAATCGGAACAATGAAAATATTTTTTTTGAGTTTTAGAATTATCTTCAAAGTTTCTGAAGAACGTTGATTGATCAAATTAAATGATTTCTGAAGTTCTCTTTGAGTTCTCCTAGCATTTGTATTTTACAGTAATAATACAGTCAATACCAGTCAGGTGGTGGGAGTATGTTAGACATAGTGGAGAAGATTTGTAGCTCAGGTGGATAATTTTGATGGAGTTTTTTTCTTTGAGCTGGATGTTTTGGTCGTGGAGCTTTTATCATTCTTCTGAATGGCATCATCAGCATAAACTTCTAGAAGTTTGTTAGACAGATTTACTAGCCAACTGAAGACTATGTCATTTTCAGAAATATCCACCTTCTCTTTGTCTAATAATCACTACAAGTCAAAATAAATTGGGATAGATTTAAATTGTTTTATCATTGTCTGATCCAATTAAAAGATTAGTCTGCTTATTTAGAGCGATTCCGTCAGTTTATTATAAAGACGATTGATTTACTTTTTACAATTTAGAAGTGTACAGCCTATCCGACAGGAACGTTTCTTCGAAGTGATGTTTGCTCATTATCCATTATTTACCTACTTTTAAACCCATCCAAAGGTATACACAAATACTTAAATTTCATCAGGGAATACTTTAAACAACTGGAGAACAATGAAATAATTAAATAACCGTCCCACATACATTATATTCTCAACAGATGATATAATATCAAAGTAGCATAGACTATTGTATACCGGATAATTAATTTACCTAGGAGTATCTTTATCTATCTTTTATGCAGTACAGATTAGTCATTAATTCTTTAAACAAATTATAGGTTGAATTCACTTGGTATTGTTTACTTAAATATTCCCATTGTTGTTAAGGACTGATCAGTCGCTTATTGGCATATGTGCATCCTGTGCGTATTGGCTCGATATTCTCTTAATTCACAAGCATCATAAGCAAACATGGATGATGGTTAGCAATGGAATTCAGGACGCGCATTTCGTCCTATTTGAAGTGAACGGTACTGGGTTCGAGTCTCAGGGTGAACACCAACTCTGAAATGCAGGTACATCACGCTGACGAGTCGCAAATAGGATGAAACGCACGTCAAACTGGATTTCACTACTAGCCACTATCCATCTTTGCTTATAAATTATAGGTTGTATTTACAAGAAATATGTGACGAGACTCTAATTTATGGACGAGCCAATCAGAGGCGTTTAAGAGATATCAAGGGTACGGCGCCAACTTCAGTGCTTAATGCTAACATACGATCGGTTCATTGGGAATTTTGTATAAAACGTTTTAATTGAGCGCTATAACAAATAAAACGACGGGACTATAATTTGTGGACGAATCAATCAGGTATAAGATAATAGATCTCAGATTTCAGCGCGAAAGACTTTCATTCATTTAGGTAAATAAATTTCTGGCATTATAGCTCATGTCACTTCCTGATGGAAACTTCATACATAATTCCTAACGAAGGCAAATTACAGCACTTATTGTGAACCGGATAATAAAAGCATCAGTAACACTAGCTGCAGCCAGGTACTGCAATATATACGGATGATTGGAGAGCGTACAAACTCCTACATAGGCTTGGTTATGTGTATCTTGTCGTTATCTACAAGTAGCATTTTGTGCACTCAACAATCGGAGTGCACATAAACAATATTTAAACTATGTAGTCGAGGCTGAAATAGTTTTTGAGACTTTATCATGGTTCCAGAGGCCGATTATTCCGTAGCCATATGGATGATCTCCTCTACTGCATGCATTACGATTTTAGAACCAGTGAACCTCTTCCTAACCTTGACAAGTTTTTGAACCATGTATAAGACGTGTATCCACTTTATTTCCTTGGTTTTGTATAACAGATTTTTACTCTATACTGACTGTTTGCTGATTGGCTACTATTACTCAAGTTCACTTAAGATTCGTTCAAAGGTTGCCTATAAATTAGAGTCTCGCTAAATATGCCTTAAACCATGAGAATAGGTAACTGAATAACAGTTCATTGACCAATTTCTAATTTATATAACAACCTGAAATATAACATCGATCAAATCGGATCAACACTTGGATAACCTATCAATTATCTATATGATATTGCTTGTATAAATTATACATTACTCAATTAGAATATGAATGTGACTAGAATACAATACAATTTAATAAACAAATTCATTTCTATATATTTAGAAGAATGAAAGAAAGTAAAAAGGCAATGGTCAAATAGCAAGTTGGTTTATTTAAATTTTATCCTCTAAAAACAATCAATCAATAAATAAATAAACAAAAAATCAATAAATAATAGACAATTTCTAAAAATGTATTGTTTTTCATTATTATAAATCTTCTATATCTAAATCGATATTTATATATTTACAAGTGATCAACATAAACATACATACATAGTAACAAGTAAACAAACAAATATTTATAGGAAAAACAAAATACAAACAATAAACAATCAAATGATTGAATGATTTTAAAATCAATAATCATTGAATTGATTATTGAAGCCCAAGATAGGGTTAGATGGAAAATGCTAGTGAGCGGTCTATGCTCCTTCATGAGGAGTAACAGACGTAAGTAAGTAAGTAAGTAAGTGATCTTTTGAAGATTAGATTTGATCGTTGATAAAATAAACAAACGATTAACATACATATTGATCTTGTCAAAGATTATACTTAAAGTTATTAAAGAATTTCTGTATAAAAATAATGTTTTCTTTCTCAAAAAACAAACATAATGATGTAATAAGAAAAACAATCTTCCTCTCCCCCCTTGACTATGGTAATATTTATGTATCACATTAACAATATAAATAAATATTCAACTAATCAATAATTTACAAAGTCTAAGCATAATGGGAATGTTCATCAATTGTATTCTAGGTTCAAGATGTGGTACTAAAAATATCAAAAAATCAATAGAAATAATAAACGAATCATTCGGACAAAATAACAACACAACACCACCAACACCAATGATAAAAACAACAACAACAACAAATAATAATATAGTAACATTAGAATATTCTTTACACCTAAATTGATCAATAATCAATTGAATAATTTAACAAAACAATAATTTTATGTCTTTTATCATAAACAAATAAATAAGGGGGAGGGAGAGAAGGTAACAAGAAAATTAAATAAATAAAAATCATTGAAGGATCAGTATTTCATTATTTATTTTTTTCGTTGTTGTTGTTGTGGTTGTTATAATCCCTGAGATAAATATAGTTTCCAAGTAAATAAAAAGAAGAAAACTTTTTTTTCTTTCTTATCTAACAAATGTTCTAAGTAATGGAGCAGATGTAGGTCTTAATGGTGGTTTATGTTTATTTATTCTTCTTTGATACATATGAATATGTTGACGTTCTGAGGCTCTACCACGTTGTAAACTATTATTATTCATAGGTAGTTGTTGTTCATTATCACGATTATTATCATTATTATTATTGATCTGTTCTAAATCACTCGATTGATTGAATATATTCATAGATTCTTCCAATGTATTATTATTATTATTATTACTATTATTATGATTATCATTACAATCTATGGTTGAATTCATATCGATCCATTCACTTTGTATGAATTGAATAAATTGTTTTGGTATATCATTCATAATTACAAATTGTTCATAATTAATATATTGTATAAAGGTAATTAATTGTTTTGGCAAATCAATATTATTGATTTTTCTATGAAAATCAATACCACCAATTTGTTTTCTTATTTTATTTCTTGTTATTAATTTTAAACTAAATGGTTTATTCATTAATTGATAACATAATTGATGTAATTGAATTAAACGTTTATAAAATTCATTATATTTATTATTATTATTATTATTATTATTATTATTATTATGATAATAATAATATTTAATATATAATTTACATAATGGTAAATTTTCAATGAATTCTGAAAACTCTTCTATAGTTGGAATAGTACATTTTAATACAAGTAAATTAATCAATAATAATATTGATTGTTTTATCAATTTTGGCATCTTATTATTATTACCATTACTACTATTATTACCATTATTATTATCATTACTATTACTATTATTACTAATATTATCACCATTATTATTATTATTATTATTATTATTACGATATAGATCAATATTCGGATGACATAATATACATAATAATATACTAAACCAATTACAATAGGAATATAAATAATCCATACATTCAAATTGTGAATAACCATTTTTAATAAGTTTTTTAATAATCAATAATTCAATAAATGACTGATTATTAATTTTTGTTAATATTAAATGATTATTTATAGATGTGATAGATTGATATAAATATTGATTAAAACTAATTGCTAATAAATTAAATATAATCACTGAATTAATACGATGTATATCAATACCTTTTGTTAATAGATTTGTTAAATGTATATTATAAAATGTTAATAGATTAATATCATTTAAATAATTATCATTTATATATTCATAAATACTAGCAAAGAAATAATCTAATGCAGATTGATATGTATAATGACCATGTGTCCAAAATTTCCTATATGGTAATATATTATTATTATTATTATTATTGTTTGATCGTGAATTCTTTTTACATATACAATCTGTCCAACGACGACATAATTGTGGACGATTGATATCAATACCATAATAGGATAATAATGGTAAAACATTCCATTGTAAACAATCTATAGCCCATAGAACTGGTGAACATTCTTGATAAAAATAATGATGATTATGATGATGATGATGATTCATTAAATATGGATAGAATGTATTGAATTGATGTCGTTTCACAATTATCGTTAAATTATTTAATGGTTGTTTTATACGTTTTAATATATGTTCAATTGCTGGAAGATTACCTTTTTGTATGAAATAAGCTAATTTTCGATTGGTTTGTTTAAATAATCCACAACGATGAATATCAATACAAAAACATGTTGACCATATTGGTATAGATCGTTTAATTCTTTTATTGCTCATAGCAACTAAACTTCTTTTTTTTCTCTTTTTAATGTACAATATCGAATAGTAACAATTAAAAAATAAAAAAAAATTCTAAAGACTCAGAGACATAGTAACTCCATTACTTAAGATATATGTATTATATCTAATACTAATCATTACAAGGTCAAAGAGCCCAATAATTAACCAATCATAAATCAGTTTTTAGAAGAAAAAAAATTTAGTGGGCAACACACATGTGACAATACGTAAAATTCCATAATAAAGGTAGACTATCAATGAATTTATGTAGGATAGACATTCATATGAAGAGTGTGTGTGTGTGTTTTTTCTCATTAGATATGTCTGTCCTACCCGTATATACATCTATATCAAAACTTATTCTTATTTATTGTTTATAATTAAAAGGTGGGTGGGATCATGATCGATAGGGGAGGAAAAACTATCGTAAATTTTCAAGTAAATTAAACGAGTAGTATCTTTCATCAATTGAAATCAGCTGATGAATTATCTCAAATCAAAAAGTAACAAGTAAATCATATATACTCACTTAAGTTTTCAGATAAACATTTTAATTGAGATCATGAACCGATTGGTGTTAGACCATCGTTGGAAACCTAGAAGTACTGGATGGCCGTTTGGTCCTACTGTGGGACTCCTCAGCAGTGCTTATCCACGATCCCATATGTGGAATTCAAACCCAGGGCCTTTTAATCTTGCGGGCGAATGCTTAACCTGCTGAATCACTGAACTGACATCCAACAGTGTTAGTATCTATACTTACATCGATTCATGAATACCTGTGCAACCATTCATCTATTGTCTGAGATAGATACCTGTCTCTATTTAACACGGATTGGACTCCACTGGCCACGGCTTTTCATTAGAACTCCAGGAAATCATCTGTGTCCCAGTTCATATTATGCACATGATGATTATTATTATCGGAATGAGGTTTGTGGAGATTGTAGTCATTTTAATAATTGAATTTATGAGTCGATGTGCGCTGGATGGCCGTTTCGTCCTAGTATGGGACTCCCTTGCAGCACGCCGGGTCAGTAGATTAGAGGTTAGTCGTTTGCATGCGAGACTAAGGATCATAGGTTCGAGTCATGCGTGCAGGATCGTTGACACACACCGCTGAAGAGTCCCATACTATGACGAAACGGCTGTCCACTGCTTCCAAGCTTTCCATGGTGATCTAGCTTGTATCGACTCATAAATTCAACCATTAAAATTACTACAATCTCCACAAACCCCATTATGATCATAATTTCAGATAAGGGCGAGAAAAACGCCTTTATTTCAGATTAATAAGTTGTACTTGGCAGTGTTCCTAAATGTATTCCTGCAAAACATGGTACTTTGTGCTCTCTGGAGAGACTATTATTATTTATTCCACTTAAAACCAGACTTCCAACCATAGCTGCTACCTTGACATGGTGGTCGGGCTTGCCTATTGTGATGGCAAAACCAAGCTATATTGACTGGAACATATGTTCCTGTAGGTTCTACTATGCCAGGCAGGTCGACTGGAGAACGGTTAAACTAAAAACAGCAACTCAAGGTCTGAGGGTGAAGTCGTACTGCTGAATGCAGATGGGTGTGACAGCAGTAAGGCGTTTCCCTCCGACAACCAGCATCTGCAGCGATGCTACCTTCACACAATGAGTGGTGAGGTTAGAAAAGGTCGACTCTAAAAATTTCACACCTCACCTTACTTCACGGATCTCCGTCTCCGGCGGTAAGGCCCTTTGAAGAACGAAGCTAACACATTAAAAACTCCTGGGGCAGAGCTAGCTCTCTTAGACTGGATCCCAGTAGACAGTCGCTTGTGCGCTGAACGGAACAGTAAGAACTCGCAAAGATAGGGACACTTGTCGTTGCCTCTTCGTCGTCTCTGCCTACTCTCCCACTGACTGCAACCCAGATGATGTAAAAGATGAGTTTTACAGAAACATTTCCGACCTTCTCCAGGAAGCTAGGCGCTCTGATGTAGTAATAGTGTCTGATGACTTCCATGCTCAAAAAACGAAAAGGAAAGGCACCTAGGTGGATCTTATGGTGTCATGGATCAAAGAACAGATAATGGCGACCGTCTGTTGCAGCTATGCTCAGATAACCGCCTCTTTCTTGCAAATACTAACTTTAAGCATAAGGAAAAACATCTTTTGACATGGTGACCCCCTAATTCATCCCAACATTAGACCCAACTAGATCATACCGCCATCAGCCACAGGTGGAGGGGCTCGATAGAAGACTGTCGCTCATTCTGGAGCACATGCCTAGATTCAGACCATGCTCTAGTGCGAGCGCGTATTTGCTTGCGTCTTACTGGACGTAGGAAAGACGCTGCAAGTAAACCTCTTAGGGTCCTACTTAATGATAGTCAAGCTAAGAGTATATTTCAGGAACAACTAGGAAAACAGTTAGGCAGTCATATAGGTGATGCCCACCTCGAGGCAGCATGGAATGATATCCGAAAAGCTGTGGAGTCAGCTGTGATATCTGCTAGTACGGTAACCCGTAAGGTAAGGGAGAAATACTGGATCTCAACAGCATCTATCGCACTGATAGATGCTCCGAAACTCATTCCACCTGGCTCTGAACATAATGAAGAGCGAAGTCAGCTTAAGCGCAAGCTGACAAGAAGTCTACGCAATGATCGCGAACAGTGGTGGGTAGCGAAAGCAAGAGAGATGGAAAAGGCAGCGGCAATAGGTAATAGCAGACAATTGTTCAGACTCGTTAAGGAAACCGGTATTAGGAACCCGACTGTTAGCGAAACACTCTCAGAGAAAGATGGACATATTATGCATTCTCAATCCAGGAGATTGGATCGATGGGCAGAACACTTAAGGGATCAGTTCAACTGGCTTTCAGCCACACTTCGGTTTCCCACGATATCCAGTCAACCTGAATGGCAAGTTAATGTAGGTCCTCCGTCTCTTTACGAAGTTGAAAAAGCCATAGGAAATCTGAAGCCAGGGAGAGCAGCAGGCCCTGACAGGTTTACTCCTGAGATTTTTAAGGATGGTGGTTCAGTATTAGCAGTGAGATTAACTGAGGTCTTAGGTAGAATTTGGGAACTGGATGTAATCCCATCCGACTGGTTTCAATCACTGATTGTGCCAGTCTATAAGAAAGGACAAAAGTCCTCTTGTGACAATCACAGAGGAATCAGTTTGACTAATATAGTGTCTAAAATATTAGCTTCAATAATACTTCGACGCCTAACGAAAGCTCGTGAAGAGCAGACTAGAGAAAATCAGGCTGGTTTTCGACTTGGATGTGGTTGTATAGACCAGATATTCACACTATGTCAGGTTCTAGAACACAGACACACATTCAGACGCCCCACAATGGTAGTATTTCTCGACCTTAGAGCAGCATTCGGCTCTGTCGATCGTAAGGTTATATGGCAGTGTTTGTCACTGAAAGGAGTACCAAAGAAGTACGTTAACCTTATAAAGGCTCTCTACTCGAACACAACTGGTAGAGTAAGAGCTTATGGCGAACTGTCATCAGAATTGATTACCTCAAGTGGTGTTCGTCAGGGCTGTCCACTCTCCCCATTCTTGTTCAACTTTGTCATTGATGTACTTGTAGAGATAACATTTTCCTCATCTAAATGTACAGGGGTTGAACTTCAACCAGGAGATTCGCTTGTTGACTTAGAGTATGCCGATGACATAGTTCTATTTGGTGAAGACGATGACAAAATGCAGTCTTCTGACCACTCTAAGCAACAATGCAAGCATGTTCGGGATGCGATTCTCTCCTTCGAAATGTTAAATGTTGCTTCAGGATTGGGTTGCATCGACACCCAAACTAAGGATAGGGAGTGAAGTAATTGAGTGTGTCTACCGCTTCACTTATCTTGGAAGTCTCATCAGCCCTTGTGGTCTGGTGTGTGACGAAATCTCAGCACGGATACAGAAGGCTCGACTAGCTTTTGCTAACTTACATCATTTATGGCGTAGGTGAGATATCCATCTATCAACCAAAGGACGTGTTTACTGCGCAGCAGTTCGTCCCGTCCTACTTTATGGCAGTGAAACATGGCCGGTAAGAACAGAGGATATTCGTAGGTTACTAGTACTCGATCATAGTTGTCTTCGAAATATTGCCCTTATATCCTGGGACTATCGAGTAAGTAATTCGCTTGTTAGGAAACGGGTACTAGGTAAGGATGGCAAATCAATTGATGACGTACTGAAACTTCATCAGTTGAGATGGCTGGGACACGTATTACGTATGCCCAATCACCGACTACCTCGATGTGCAATGTTTTGTTGTATAGAAGTAGATTGGAAGAAAGCTAGGGGTGGCCAGACCAAAACGTGGCACAAATCCATCAAGTCACTGACAAGTGAACTGAGTCATGTTGGTAGGTGTAGACTACCTGGTTCGGGACCGCGAGATGATAGTAACCGATGGTTAGAGACCTTGAATGACATGGCTCAAAATCGTTTGCAATGACACAGGTGCATCCACTCTTTGTGTTCTCCCAAATTCTAATCTCCTGAATTCTTCATGTACCTTTAATTTTCCTCTTTGCAAATTTATCTCACTGGATTATACTCTTTGACTATCATCTCCAAACCCTAATGTTTCCGATTGCTGCTTATACTTTCACTACCTCTACCCTACCACGATGGGATTTGAACCGACAACTGTATCTCTGTGTCAATGTGGTACGGCAACTCGAAATGATGTACGTGTGTACCAAGTTCTACGTTGTTACTGACTGACTATAAAATATGTAATAAAACAGTGAATAATGACCACAAATAACATTGTATTATGATAAAGAATAATCGAATTGAAACTTACTTATATTGTGAATCAATAGGCCAATTTGGAGGTTTACGATTCATAATAGTTTGTAAGAACCAATCAATAGATACTGTTGTTACTGACTGACAGACTGAAAGTCAGACCCAGATTAACGTTTGACAGGCAAAAATGTTGAAACACTTATTCAGATTTAAATCCGTTGGTATCGTTTGCTTGTATCTTCCCATTGTTGTTTAGGACTGCAATTAATCAATCTATTGTTGGCATATGTGTATCCTGAGTTCGAGTTCCGGAGTGGACATCAACTCTGGGATGCAGGTATATCCAGCTGGCAAGTCCCAAATAGGGCGAAACACGCGTCCTGGATTTCACTGCTAGCCACCATCCAACTTTTCAGATTAGTTAGCTTAAACTTATAAAATCCTAACACATTATAAAATTAACCTTTTCGATGATTTTGTTGAAGAGGCGGTAACAATTCAACAGTTAGACTCTGAGAGTCAAGTGCACGCTGTCATTCTACCATAACTTTAATTCGTAATTTTTAGTTATTCATACTTTATCTTAATGTTTTTAATTTTTAGTCATTTATTATTACCACTTATATGTGTTTAATTCATTCTTCATCTTCCTCGTACTCTTTGAATGAATAATTATCCTTCACACAACCCTATTTTGGTCCTTGAAATTATGTACTCATTTTCATATTCTCTGACAAACTTAGTGGGGTAGTAGGTAAGGTAGATGAGCGATATAAACGCTTGACCTTCAGACTACAAGACATTGATAAATCAGCTGAATACGTCGATTTCTGAATCATGGTAATACAATATCTGAAAAGGGGCTAACATCATTTTAAATATAGATGTAAATTTTACGTATATTAGGAAATTTTTGTAACACCGTACAACATGGTTAGACTTGCAGATTTACAAATATGTGCTGTTTCTCGTAGACAGTCGAGTGTCGATCTGTTTTGTCATTTGCTACGACCAGTTTGATACATTTTTCTACCTTTGTATACTTTCTTTTTGAGTGCTGTTGTTGGATCCCTTCAACAAGCTGTTCGATTTTCAATTCATTCAAACTTTGTTCCTTTTTCAGAGCATCAATAAATTTCCATATGCTTGGATGAACAGCACCAATAAATTGGTTAAAGCATCTATCCCACTCCTCCCCTTCATTGTTTGTTTTAGGAAAGTTTTCGACAACATAATTGTAGACGTTTCATAGTGCGATCTCGAAAACCGGTTGGCTGAATCCTCCACGTCTTGTCAGTCTCTCAATCCATGTGTCTTCAAAATAGTTTGTTATTTCTACGATTTCATTTTCTATGTAGAATGGTAACTTCATTAAATTATCAACCGTAGCTGTGACATTTGCGACTGGTACGAGAGCTAGCGCTGCCGAATGACAGATCTCAATAGTAGAATTTTCGTCTTTCACAAAACGTTGTTGACGGTTCACTGATTGTTGAAGTACCCGTTATGTACATAGACTCAAATAGAACGGTAACTTTGTTGTACTTCATTCAATCGATGTAAGAGATATAAATTTATTTTATATGTCATTACATCCTCATTACAAACACATAATCGTGATTAAGTTTATGACCTCTACATTTTAGGTCACCTGATGTTGCTTAACAAACTCTTGATCTTTTGGGAATCCAATACACACAATACACTTCACTTTATAGATTGTATCATAACTGTTCGAAAAAGACGTCAGAGATAACACGACTAAGGTAACAAAAATGATAATTTGCTACCAAATTCGAAAAATTACAGTATATGATGAAGGTAGATTCTTTATTATGAGTTTTGAAAAGTACTTTTTGACTGATCGTAAGGCAGAGAGGTCAAAGGGTAAATCGAACATATTTCACACCATTAAAAATGTTATCCCATCTTTCGATGATCACCTTTACTAATATATACTCTCTTTCATTAGCCTTTCGCACATGCCATTACCATCGTGAACCATAAAAATGAAGGTCTCCGAAAAACTCGGTGATTACTTAAACTAAGCCATCGTAATACGCCTGATAAGTTTCGTATGAGACGGTGTGAATATGATAGTAGGGATTTCATTGACCAGCTAAAGTGACACTTTTAATTGGTGAGAAAAGAGTATATGTGAATGGTCGGGACGGGGTTCTAGAATAAAATTCATATCATTAAAAAATTATTCCCATTGTAAACATGTTACTCATTAAAGTTAGTATAGGTGTACTTTATCTTCCTGTTTGTTGGCTGCGCAAATATTTAGGCACTCTGAACGAAGCAGGTTGTTGTTCTGGGAGACACCTCTTCAAATCAAGGATCTTTACTACAAAGTAGTGGAGTAACGTAAATAGGTACAATCCCTGAGTCTGAACTATGTTCATATACCATTCATTCAAACATGAACATGGATTCCATGTACAAAATTGAAATAAGGGTTTTCCAACTCCCTCGGAAGAATCTTCTTATTCATCAACCAAGTTTAAACGTTTAAAAGCACGTTCATCTTCTTACTTTAGTAGAAACAGCAGAGTCACATAAAGGCACTGGATAGGAATTCCTTTACAAACTCCCATATTAGAACATCATGAGAGAACAGAAGTATTCTAAAGCGGACCGAGCGATAAAGAAGCAAATTAAAAACATTTGAATAAGATGACCATTAATATCGGCTTTCGGTAAGTTTACTTTTTATTTATTTTAAATAGTCATGATATCTACTACATTGTTATTACTGATTCGAAAATCCTCTTAATTAGTTTGATACGTTCCATTTACGCGTCTAAATATTACCGTATACAAATGTGGAGTTGAGATGAAGATCTAATTGAAAACAATGTTGTTCACCTATATGTGCTATTTTAATTTGTATGATAGAACTTTTTATAGTAATATTATTTTTATTAAGAATTCCTTTTGGACCCTGTTCAGCCGCACTTCTTGAAACGATTTTAAAAGAATCGTTTGATGAGTACATTGAGAACCTTCGTTTCACAATTGATTGATCACTGGGTGGTGATCAATGTCATGTGTGTCAAGTCCTTTTTAGTGCAGATCAAATGCTATCGACCAAGTTTCAATGTGGCTACTAGTCTAGGTGATTCGACATTGCGTACACTATGTTAAGATAAGACGGTGTTTGGAGGTAGTCAACAAGAAACCCTGGACAAGGGTTTTGTGCTACTTGGCACTCGTTACCCAGGTGTACCTGTAATCTTGAGGGAACTGGTGCTCTCTAACATATTCGATCCTTTGTTACCATCTTATCTCAACAATGTCAAGTCATCTAGACTAGTGGCTACATTGCAACATGGTCGATAGCATTCGATCTGTACTAAGAAGGACTTGACACACATGACATTGATCACCATCCAGTGATCAATCAATTGTGAATATATCTCAATCCTACAAAAGGTCGGTCGCAGGGAGCACCAGTTCTCTTACTGACGACTGCCAAGTAGCACGAAACCCGTGTCCAGGGTTTCCTGTTGACTACCTTCAACCATCATCTTATCAAAACTTTCATTGACTCTAAGTGGAACTGATTGAAATCGTCCAGTATTCTTTTTTGGATTATAAAGACCTAATTGTCAAATTTGATAAAAATGTTCAAACAGACAGTCAGTTCATGCAAATTCTAAAAAGAATAAAGTTTATGTACACTATATTCAGTTAATATATATTCAAGTTAGATATCAAATCTTTTAAGATAATATAACCTAGACTAAAATGACTTTTCAGTTATCTGAAAGACTAATATACTAACTGATTGATGTAAATTCAATTCTCATTCCAAGTAACAATACCTTTATGAATTCAAAAATGAATGCCAACTGAAATAAAAAAAAATCAATGTTCAATGGAAGGGGTGGGATTGTTGTTTCTTGTTTCTAATTATTTCACAGAAAACTTTGTTTTTTTTGAGGGGGGGGGAAATAAAGTATACAATTTTCCAGTACGAAATATTAAGAAAAAAATTGTAAGTAAATTCTATTTAATTCACTTTAAAGGGGGTTGAAAATATTTATGAATGAATACTATATAAATAAGTTTACACAAAAGTGGTGAACGGATAGTTTCATTCAACCTATAGTGTTTTAGGTCAGTTCTGTTATTAGAATACTGTTGTTGTCTAATATATATATATATTCAAAATGAAGTATTGTTAACCATTTGTTATGAAATATCTTCGAAACTATTCTTATACTTCATATGTTAATCAACCTAACAACTGTTATTACCATAACTCTTAATGTTGTATAAATTCCAGAAGGTAAAACAAAGTAATGACAAGAGTTTATTTTAAACACAGCTCAAATCAGACGATCACCAGCTAATATACAATAAATGCATTTAGTTTTAACAAGAGAAAATTTTTAGGGATGTACGTGAGTCATTATTAAGGGGTTTAAAGAGCTAACATTTAAGTGAGGTATATAAATGCGTTGGCTGTCTAATGTAATCAATGATACATACTCATTTGCACAAGGATTAAGATATAGGTGAGCTATGTTGTGTGTGTTCCTTATATTGACATAAGTAATATATGATGTTAGTCGTGAACAGAAGGTCTGGCAGCAGAGAGACAAGAGAATCGAACAGTAAAGAATGGAAACAGAATGCAATTTGTATGAAAATTCAAGAACAAAGGAGTCTGAGTCATTTTGAGACAATCGATGGACATTTTATAAATTAAGCATTTATGATATGATTGTTAGATTTTATTAACAAGTCATGTAATTGTATGTTGAATACATTCGATTGTCCCCAACCGGTGTTCTTGTTCACTACAGTTATTATGAATTGAAATAACGCTATCATACAAATAAGTTTCCTAGATATTGGAATCAGACGAACTTCAGATGGCATACTACAAAGACACATCCACTGCAAAAATACCTGGAGTGGAATTTATCTTAGCTATAACAGTTTCTATTTAATACGTTAGAAAAAGGAAATTATGCGAGCCATTTTTGATCGTCCTCGTAAACTTTGCTCGAATGAAATACTGCAACAACTTGTCTTTATTATAAATTGCCTATGTGAAAATGTATATTCAGCGAAATTAAAAGAGATGTATACCAAAACCAACTTACGAATTAAATGCAATACAGTGGATAAGAAAACCTGCTTATTATATTTGCACTCCAAAGGAGGTGAAATTACTAGAATAATTAATCATAAGATAAATGCCACGTTGAATGTTGCTTATCCATCAGTTATTTGAAATGAACTGCTCACTCAAACAAACGAATTTGACAGTTCCTCTCTTCCCAGTACCTCTAACTGTATTTTCCAATTTACATGTACGCGCCGAAGTACATACTTTGGGAGAACAAAGAGAAACATACATGTTCATATTTCAAGCACGTTACAAAGGACTTGATACTGAGGCGCAACAGCTTTAAACAGTGCAATAGCTTGACATTTACTTGACACTGAGCATAATATTGACATTCCACAAGCCTTAAAAATTATTAGCAGACAAAAAAAAGCAGAGTCTCTCCGGTTTGCTGAATCAACAGAAATAAAATATATCAGACCTGGTTTATGTATCCAGAATGAGACAACACCTTGGTCAATTGTTTTCGTCAATATAATTATTTTATTAGTATTTATTAAGTCGTTATGCGATCTCCCCTTAACGATTTATTATTTTATGTACACCGAAACCATCTCTTCACCCATACATTTTCATTTATTTAACTTTGTTAACTTATGTAAACTCTTCAAATCTTAAATTCACTAAGTATTATTTGTTTGAATGTTCCCATTGATGTTTAGAACTGCAATTGATCCGTCACTCATTGGCATATGTGCACCCTGTGCGGATGACCTTAAATCACAAACATTATAAGCAAACATAGATGATGGCTAGCAGTGGAATCCAAGACGTTCGTTTCGTCCTTTTTGAAGCGAACGGTACTGGGTTCGAGTCTCAGAGTGAAGACCAACTCTAAGATGCAAGTACATCCAGCTGACGAGTCGCAAATAGGACGAGACGCTCGTCAAACGGGATTCCACTGATGGCCACCATCCATCTTCAAATCCTTTACAATCATTGCGTAACCCATCTTATCAATTTCTAATTCCAAAAATCTTATGCAGACCTGTCACTGCCTCTAAAATTATGACACAACCTATCAACCACTCCCCTATGCCTTTGAATTCCATCTCCAAATAACTTCTAACGTGTTCTTGCAGCTATATATATATATATATATATATATATATATATATATATATATATATAACTATTGATAGCCTTCTTCATTTTAATTCTTTTCGTCATCAATGTCAATTGCTTCACATCATATCAAACCTCAATGTTACCTTTCAGTACACATATGGTTGTAAGGAGCTGATAAGAAACCATGAAACATAAGGAATTCGTATTTTTTCGGCCTCAATTGTTATTCTGGATTTATTACATAATTAAAGGGAGCCAACTGTATGAAAAAAACCCAGGTTATATGAAGCACTTAGTAAATTTCAGCATATACAATCTTGCATGAGGATGACGGTCATAGATTTATATTTCATTCATCACTTTACATGCTGATGATACAATGTCATCTTCCTACATCGAATATGAATAACACATCAAATGAAGAGGTATTTCAGAGTTATAAATCACACTATAATTTTCAAACATTCTATAAAACTATATGAGTAAACGAATAATAATAATTAGGCAGTTAAAACAATGATCAACGACTTGAAACATTTAATGTTTGTAATTTATTACAATTAGTTTATGGTCTCAGATTCAACTAAACACATCACGTTTATAGAACTGCTCCTGTAGGAATGCTTTCCTACGTTCATTGAAGATGATGAAGGATCTACGATTTCTTCTAGAACTCAATGTATTGTGTCATCAACCTGTTCGATTTCAGTGTAGTCAACACCAACTTTCACTACATTTTGAATTCCGAGTAACCCGAACGGTTTATCATTAACCCATTATGATGCACCTGCAGGTGAAAGTAGTGCTCTCAACTGTTGATCAAGTCGTTCTACCAAACCGTCAAGGTATGGATGTCATGTGGTCGTTCGGAATTGTATGATTTCTAGGAGTGTATTAATATAACGAAAAAGTCCAGATCATAACTAATGTGTGCACCCTACACTAATGAGTGAAATTCAAAGAATTCACATCAAAACAGGATTCAAAACATAGCATAGAAATTATCAAGTTCGAATTCTTAGATTTATAGAAGCCTTGGGAATTCGTAAATGCGAACCCTCTTATGTGTGAGGGAACGATCTGTTTTAACATGGAATTTACCAGAGTCATCTTTTAGTCATTTTATTACTCAGGGTTATGCGACAGTTTCCTATTCCTTCCATACTATATCGACTTTCTCAAATGTTTATCAACGATTAACCTCGATGCAGCTCTCTTAGTGCTACTGCCAGTCTCAAACCTGAATAATGCTAAAGGGTTTGGCATGGGGTCAGCAACTTCCCCCCCATAGAAAACAAACTTGATAAAAACACTAAACAGAATAAACAATTTAAAACATTTAAACTCTACTCTGTGAGTTGTGGAATCTTCATTCAGAAGAATTATAACGCTTCATGAAGAAGGCTTACATTCTTCATAAACGATGAGAACGAATCGTCTTCTCACAACCAGATCAACGTTTAACACGCTTACATGGAATGTTTGCACAGTGTGTAGGACGGAGAAGACCATTAAAGTAGCTGTAAAAATGAAAAAAATACAGGAAGGCGGTGCTTAGAATGAGAGAAATTCATTGCACTCATGCTGGACAGAAAAGGATAGATTTGGAAGAAATGCTGCTGTACTCTGGTCACAAAGAAGAAACTGCTTCGCACACACAAGAATTTGCTCTGATGTGTCAAGAAAAGCACGGACAGCACTTATTGGATGAGAATTGGGTGGATCCAGAATCATCAAAACATCCATCAAAACGAAAATAGAGCGGATTACAGTAATTCACATTCAGTGCAATGAACCAAATTGTGATAGTAATGCGAATGATTAAGATCAGTCTAATGAGAGACTGTAATCAATCGTAGACAAGGACTTCGAAGCCACACATACAGACCTACCTAGGAATGCTAGAGCACCAACAGCGGAACAAATCAGCAAAAACATCTGACAAATCAGGTGTGATGCAACACCAGAACCACAAATCACACAAACTCAATCACTCAGTTTTGAGGTAGAGGCAAATACAAAGATGTCACCTTCTCTCTTTAAAAATACTGAGGTTGGAGAACAAGTATCGACAGTCCGGGAAGAGGGGCACCTCATCAAGATACCGATGAAAGGAGATCTCTGTATCTGTGATAACTACAGAATCACAGAGGCATCACAACGCTATTAGTATCAGGCAAACATTTCAATAGTGTTACTGAAATGAGTGAAAAATCTAGTGGACAATTGACATTGAAATCATCAGACTGACTTTGATAAGAATCAATCATGGACCCACCAATGTGTGACACAACCGATCATTGTTGAAAAAATAAAAAAAATTTAACTCATCACCACACATCGAATTCCTAGTTCATGAGACTGCATTGAACAGAGTGTATATTAGAACCTGATGGAATCGTTTTCGACATCATGATGTATGTGAGATGATTGCCACTATCATATGGAATTGTTACGATTCAGTGCACTGCAAATCCGTGCATTGAAAGCAGCCCACAGATGCATTGTAGTTGAAGATTGACGTCAAATAAAACCGTCGAATCCCAAATAGGATGGAATGCGCGTTTTGGATTCTATTACTAGCCACCAACTACCTGTGCTTATGAGGCATTATACTTAATGACAATATCTAAGCGATCCGCGCAGGATGCAGATATGCCAAAAGTGATTGATCAATTCCAGATCTAAGTATCAATGATAAGGTTCAAATAAGCAGTACAAATGATTAATCTTTTCAATATTTTTTCTAAAAAAAAGTTTTCTCCTGAACTATTCCTAACTCTCTTATTCTTTGATGTTATGATAAGTTTTGTGCAAATAACTATCAAGAAGTAAGCTTTCTTCTGATTGGTCACTCTTAAAATTGTTTAATGCCAACAGCCTTTCGTAAACTTACCCAGAGTTATTTACTTATATATGCCTCATACTCACAATGGACCATTGGCCAACAACCACCATTCTCTAACCCACTCTATTCTGGGCCTTCATTTCTAGTTCCATTCAATTGTTGTTTATTCTACTGATGTCTGTCTCCATTTCTCGGCATGATGTGTGAGGGCTTGTCTTGTGACGCAGTTGGGTGCTTTCTTCAATATGTGTCCTATTCTCTTCCAGCGCTTCTTCCTGATTAACTCCTCCGCCTGGGACCCCTCCGGAGCTACTGCCGATCCCAAACTCGTATAAAGGAGGAGGGTTGGCATGGGGTTAGCAACCCTATCCCGTAGAAAACTAACTAGCCAAAAAACGCTAATCAGAAAAAATAAATCAAACCGAGTAATACAGTGATATAAATAATATGTAACAACCAAGTAAGCTATCTTTTCCTCATTTCATCATTATTGTTATTTATCAGACGATTCAAATTCAGAATTTTCAGATTACTGCTTAACATCAGTTGATTAACTTCAATTTAACATAAAACTCAAGACGAAACAATGTTTGACATTAAAATCGTAAAATTTTGAAGTTAGACATTAACACGGTTGGATTCCGGTTTAATAATCTAGAGGTTAGATGTTCGGGATCGATATCAGACCGATAGGTCCTGGGTTTGAGTTCCGCAAGCGGGACCATCGATGTTCACTACTGAGGAGTCTCATACTAGGACGTAGACGGCCGTCCAGTACTTCTAAGTTTTCCATGAATTCAACTATTGAATCAAATTGACTTTTAACATTTATCTTTCAGTTCAGTTAGTTAGCTGCAACAGAAACAATGCAAACATTTGTTATACAATAACTCATGATTTCAACCAGTGAAATTTCTAAAATCTCCACAAAACCACTTCTGATAATAATCATCTGCCCACTAGTGACTGACTTCAAGAGATACTCCTGGAGTTCTAGTGAGAAGTCGTTACCCGTAAAGTTCAACCAGGTCTGTTGTGAGAAGTCAACTCACTGAAGACAATGATGTACGATGGCGCAACTTCGTGGATTGATTGAAGTTGAACCTTAACACGTTAGATACCCGCCAGCTCAGTGGTCAAGTTGGTCAAGTGCCTGGCGCGAAACTGGTAGGTCCTGGGTTCGAGTTCTACGGGGTGCGGAATCGTCGATGCGCGCTACTGAGGAGTAGAACGAAACGGCCATCCACCGCTTCCAGGTTTTCCATAGTGGTGTGACTTCAATTGACTCATGATTTCAACCGGTGAAATTTCTAAAATCTCCACAAAACCCCTGATAATTATTAATCCATCATTTTTATTATCTTTTATCTAATTAAATATTAATTAATTAATAACTCAATATCAGAAGAAGTTTTATGGAGATTTTAGAAATTTCACTGAATCAAATCATCAGTCAATTGAAGCTAGATCACCATGGAAAACCTGGAAGCACTGGACGGCCGTTTCGTCCTAGTATGGAACTCCTCAGCAGTGCGCTCGCGCGCGAGACTACTAGGTCTTGGTTTTGAATCCTGTGAGGCGGGATCATGAATGAGCACTGCTGAAGGGTCCCATACTAGGAAGAAACGTCCGTCTAGTGCTTCCAGGTTTTTCATGGTGGTCTAGCTTCAATTGACTGATGATTTCAACCAGCGATTAATGAGTTCTATTTATTATCATTTATTCAATGAAACAAATAATGTTCAAGTTTATAAAATAACAAATAAAAAATATCCCATTTTAAATAGTAGCCCAGTTTCTATTTTTAACTTGACTAATTATACTATAAATAGTAACTAACGAAAAACACTATCACATGGTTAAAAATTAGGCTAAATTTGTAAGAAGTTTTAGATGAATGATTTTTGTTGTTGTTGTTGTTATTGTTGTTGCTAAGATTATAAATATCTATTAAGGTTATGAATTATTTATTATGTATGAATGAATGAATAACTTAGAAAAGAAATGAATATTTCGATTGTGTTGTATACTACTGATGTCAATGGATATAAGTAGTATGTTTGATCTATCCGTCGAAAATGAAATATCTGGCGGTAGAAGATGATGACAATCGAAGAAAAAGAGAATGGGAGCAGTGAATGATTGGTGTAAAAATGAAGGAATAGTCAAGTTTGAGATGATTGACTGATATTTTGTAAATGATGTATTTATTGTAAAGTTCTTAGATTTTACTAAGCATTTCTGTAATTCAGTGTTCATATATATTTGGTTGTTCTCAGTGGTGTTCTCGTTCATTACAAGATAACTAAACGAATTAGGATTAATTTTACACATCTATCTACTTTATTTATCAAGGTGTGATATTAATTGTTAAGATATTCTTGTTGTTACATTAAACATTTTACTTACTTACTTACGCGACAGTCGACAGATGCATTCTAAGTAAGGACCGGAGTCAGACAAGGCTGTCTACTCTCTCCCTTCCTCTTTCTCCTGGTGGTCGACTGGATTATGAAGACCTCGACATCTGAAGGAATACATGGCATATAATGGACAACCCAGAATCAATTAGACGATTTGAACTTCGCAGATGACCTGGCCCTCCTATCGCATACATATGAACAAATGCAGATGAAGACAACTCGTGTAGCAACAGCCTCTGAATCAGTAAGCCTCAACATACACAAAGGAAAGACCAAGATTCTCAAATATAACACCGAGAACACTAACCCAATCACACTTGAGGGCGAAACTCTGGAAGATATAGAATCCTTCGCTTACCTGTGAAGCATCATCGATGAACAAGGAAGATCAGATGCAGATGTAAAGGCGAGGATTGGAAAACAAAGGCTTCATTCCCACAATTGAAGAACACATGGAACTCAAAACAACTCTCAACTAATATCAAATGTCACAATCTACAATATGAACGTCAAGACAATTAGTTCTACTGTATGGAGCTGAAACTTGGTGAACTACAACAACGATCATCAAAACAGTGCAAGCATTTATAAATAGTTGTCTACGAAAGATACTCAACATCCATTGACCGGATACCATCAGCAACAGCCTTCTGTGGGAAAGAACAAAACAGCTTTCAGCTGAAGAGGAAATTAGGAAAAGACGATGGAAATCGATAGGACATACATTACACAAATCATCAAACTGCATCACGAGGCAAGCCTTAACTTGGAATCCTGAAGGGAAGCAGAGAAGAGGAAGGCTAAAGAATAAATTACATCGGGAAATAGAAGCAGATATGAAAAGGATGACTAACAACTGTAAAGAGCTTGAAAGGATTGCCCAGGACAGGGTTGGATGATGAGTGCTGATGTGTGGCCTATGGTCCTCCACGAGGATTAACAGGCGTAAGTAAGTAGGTTGCCGATTAAACGTAGTGATATTGACCGGTACACATATGCGTTATATTCCACTTTAATTATAACGGACTACTATTGCATATTTAGTTATTATGTGATATAAAATGAGTAATGTCTTATAGAAATATCTTGTAAATATTTTATTATGTTTTCCTGTAGAACTCTAATCTTGGAAGTTCTTTTCAGTGTAATGATTTATCAAACATTTGTGTATGATAACTGGATTCCTCTAATTACAATTTCAGTAACGCTGTTGAAATAACCGGGAACCAATGAAACTCAAGGTACATATTTTCCCTTTTTTTGTAACTTTTCGATCCTATTAATTTCATTACAATAAACGAGAATATGTTAATTGCCAGTAATAATAATAATAATAGTAGTAGAATGTCATATTTGTTCAACAAGTTGATATTCATTATTACTTAGTAGATAATGGATTTACAACTGAACAGTTAGGTACTTGGATTGGTGCTTAGTGATAAGATCAACACTAGAATACAAATGTATCTATCAACTAAAGAAATGTAAATAAGATCAAAAGTAAACATTGCATTCCACTATTCATCATTATCCTTGGAAACATGAACCAAAAATATGATGTACAGTTTACTATACAAGTTTATACTTGATCATATCACTGAATGATATCAATTTTGTGATTCTATTCACATATGAATAGAAGGAAATGAAGCCACATTTATTCAATGTACATTGAATTATATCAACCAACTGATGATAACACATCAAATACAAATACATTTATTTTACATTTATTTTTCTTTGAAGAAAGTACTGTTTACTACTTAAGTAGTAATAGTAGTAATAATGATAATATATAAAAATGTATATTGTAATTACAGCAAAATGTGTGTAATATCTCATTCTCATATTGTTTTCATCATAAACTGATACCAACAGTAGAACAATTTTCATTTAAGAACTACTAGACAGTGATTTTATTCCAGTACTTTCACGACTAACTATTCATTGAATGATGACCAATGTTGTGACATGATTTCCTACATCAGGTTATTCCTAATACGAATAGCTTAGTGGTAACATCTCAGATGTTAGCTTAGGTAACGCTGGTTCAAAAGACACAAGAAAAATCTAATAGTTCACATTCAATACATACAGGTTTCATAATAAGCATACTTCCTTTAGGACATTTCATACATCATACAATTCCATCATAACGCACATGAGAGGACTCTATCAGTTACAACCCCTCATGACAACAATAATAATAAACTACCTTAAACACATCGATTATTGGTGTGTATATAATTTTTGTCAAGTTTTGTGATTTGTACATGTTGATCCATGTGCAAATTAACTTATAACACAATGAATTGACATTCATTAAAGGATTATTGAAAATCGGTGACAACTAGTTGAAGACGATTTCTTTTAATGTTTGAATAAAAACCCCTTACCTCAGTCATATGTAAAAATTGAAATAAATAGTCAAATACACATCAATTAGGTTTATATCTATCATGAATATTGTAGATAAGAATTATAGAACTATGTCAAAACTGTTTAACAGCAAACATTTTGATTACTTAGCTTACCCCTACTGTCATTTTACAGTTAGTTACATAATAATACAGAATTGAGAGATCTGATTTTATCATTGATTTCCTTTTTTGTTGTTGTATAATCATTAGAGAAGTACTAACAATTGAAGGATTTATTTAATCTCTTATTCTTTCTATTCCTGACAAACAGTGAAGGATAATATTGTCTAATTTGTCATTTGGACAGTTTTATATTTCTAATCCCTTTTTTTTTTATTACTTTATAGTTAGTTGACCTAAAGATTAGCATAAAGATTGAATGTCATAAAGTTAAGCTTTTACCAATGCTGAACTAGTTTTAGATGTATACACTTTTATTAAACATGTTAGATAAGTGAAATTGACTATCTAATTAATGACAATACAGATTGATAGTACCAAAAACATCATTGAAAATGAGTCCACTATAAAAAGCCGTTTCGTTATGATTGGACAGTTTACAGTAATAGGTATTTATAATCTCCAAAGTAATTGAATTCGGAATCTTTAGAATATTCAACGATAACATTGTTTTAGACTATGTAGCTATAATTCTATAGTTTAGGTTTTCGACTGAATTTCAATATGGATAAATCACATTATTTCTAATACATTTAAACCCTTACTTACTTACTTACGCCTGTTACTCCTCGTGAAGAAGCATAGGCCGCTCACGAGCATTCTCCAGAAATTTAAACCCTACCGGTTACGAATTCTGTCTGAATTGGTTAAATTCACTTCTTGTGTTCTCATTCAAGTAACAAGTCGATCTCATGTATACAAGGCGTGCATATCAGTGTCAGACAAGAATGTTTTAATCCATTATCAAACAATAAACAGTTAGTGTAGTGTAGCAGAATGATTAGTTCATAGATTTAATAATTACAAGTTTTCAGTATGGGGGTTGTGGAGATTGTTAAGTTTTTTTGGTTGAGATCATGAATTAATTGATGTTAGACCACCGTTGGAAACCTGGAAGCACTGGACGGCCGTTTCGTCCTAGTATGGGACTCCTCAGCAGTGCGCATCCATGAGTTTATAATTTATGTGACATATTAATGAATAAATACATGTTAGACGAAAACTATTCATCAAATGAAGCCTGACAAACATTGTAGGTTACTGTTACATGATAGTGATTACTAGTTAGAGGGAAAATTGAACCTCATTTCTCCGATTTGTGGTGAATTGCCCACAACTATAAACATTAAATAGTAAGTTTTCTGAGTGATATATTGAGTGAAACACACTGAAATATTTAAGTTTACACTTATTATTGAATATAAACATGAAATAATTATAGATTATATAGTGTTTATTATTGATTGCTGCTTATAATTAGACTTTGACGTTTATGAACTCTTTAGTTGTACTTCTATTGTGTGATATGGGTACAACGATTTCGATGGTTTGGATATGATTTAAAAATGTTATCTTAAAGCTATCCAAATTGTACTTTATTTCCTAAAGCTTAAACTGATTATAGACATAGTTAATTTATGACATCGTATTGTGACAACTGTCAGTGTATCACAACTCCTTGAATAATGTTCTAGGAATGGTGAAGCTCAATCACTTGAGACGTTTATAGACATGACTAAAATCAAAAACTAATCGAGATCTTTCAAAAGTTTTTTTTTACATTCCTCACCAGAGTAAGAGGAACTACATGATCTGAAGAAAGTTTTTCACAGTTGTATTTTCATCTGAATTACATCTCTCACTATAAAACACCATTTCTTATCGTTTGATTCGTTATTTATATGAGGTCCCTTCTCTCCTCTATTTGAATGGAGCATATTCAATTTGGTGACTATTTGTACCAGTATGCATATGTAGTAAATAGAATAGAAAAACTATTCCAAATGGTTTAAACATTAGTACGGCTACATTTTTATGAGATTTCATTCTGATCACCTTTCCAGGGCAAGACTATAATTTATGGACGAACCAATCAGATATAAGATAACCAGTCACGAATTTTGGTGCGAAATTTATCTCTACATTTGGCTAAATAGAGTTTTGGCATTATAGCTAATATAAGTTTGTGATGAAAACCCTAAATCTAATTCCTAAACTTAACTATTAACAGTAAATGAGAATTCTAACTGTTTTACAACTCGCATTTAGTCCTAATCAGTAGGTGTTCATTATCAAGTTCATTTCAGCGTTGCTCAAAGATCATGCACACATTAAACACTTAAATTTATATTTTTTTGATTGAAACTATGAACCAATTGATGTTAGACCACCGTTGCAAACCCGGAAGCACCGGACAGCTGTTTCGTCCTATTGTGAAACTCCTCAGCAGTGCGCATCCACGATCCTGCTCGCGAGATTCGAACCCAGGGCCTTCAGTCTCGCGCGCGAACGCTTAACCTACTGGACCACTGAGCTGGCATACAATGGTGTTAATGTCTAACCTCAACCAGTCAACGAAATTGCGCGACCAACTTCCATTGTACTAAGGTAAATACCTGTTTCTACCCGACATGGATTAGCTCCACTGGTCACGGCTTCTCACCAGAACTCCGAGAATTCCCTCACGAAGCAAATCACTAGTGAGCACATGTTCATGATTTCAATAAAAAAACTTAATAATCTCCACAACCCCTATACTGACTTAAATTTATTATTATTATTTATTTATTTTGTTTCAACACATAAATATTGGTACAATAAAGCACCAAATATATATGCGCCACACCATATTTTTTTGTGTGTGGGCTGTGATACTGCCCTGGTGCTCAGGCCGAAGCAGGTGATTTTCTTAGGGAGCCACACCCCGAGCCTTTGACTTAAAGGTCTGATCCACAAGGCAGTGGAGGATCATGAGGAGATGCAGTCTCATGGTAGCCGGTGACCAACAATTGGTTCATACACTATTTGTTCCCGCAGGATACTGGAGCCCATGTGCACCATTGGTTTGGAATCCGGTTAAAGCGCCGGACATTCGCTTTTCGTCCTCTCAATTTCGTAAACAACAGTAATGTCACGAGAAGGTAATGAGAGTAGGACTTCTCTGACAGAGGCTATATACGCGTAGTCGTATGAGAGCATTTCGAGAGGGAGAGTGGGCTCACCCCACTCTCGGCCATACCAGGCGATTTGGAGGCACTTAAAGTTATAAATGTATTATACAAATTAGAATGTAACATGAAAAGGTCTTTGCTTGAATGATAAATGTTATAATTCTATTTCAAGAAAAAAACAAACTCTATTTAAATATTCAATATAACTTACCGATAAT
Source organism: Schistosoma haematobium (assembly GCF_000699445.3). NCBI lineage: Eukaryota > Metazoa > Platyhelminthes > Trematoda > Strigeidida > Schistosomatidae > Schistosoma > Schistosoma haematobium. Next base: position 3,488,994 of record NC_067195.1, read on the forward strand.
CAGTAGTATATTTCATCAATATATCAAATTACCAACAACAACAACAACAAAATTCGAAAAAAAAATAAAACAAAATAAATGAGTAGTAGAATGAGAAGAAAAAAAATAGAAAAAAATTAAATCATTTTTGAATTCGATTGTTTTTTTATCATTGGACTAATTAAACATTGTGTTTCACTATTGAATGTTAAAGATTGATCTTCTAGTTCATCTTCTTGATGTTGTCGTTTTCGTCGTTGTTGTTGTTGTTTTTGTTCTCCTTCATCATCCTCATCATCATCATCATCATCATCATGATCATCAGGATCATGTTGTTGTTTATGATATAATAAATGTTTATTAAATTGTATTAAATGTTTAATTAATCTCCATGAACATATTAAACATAACGATTTAATAATCACAATTATACCTTGTATTAAAAAAAACCAATGATATTGAAATGTTTCAGCAATAAATGCTGATAATAATGGTGATAATAACATACCAATACCCATACCACCTAATGATAATGAATAAGATATATAACCAGGTAATAATGTCATTTCTTCACTAACCGGATATAAAAATGTTATAGATGGTCCTAAAAAAAATCCATTCATATATGATAATATAATACTGATAATATAATTCCATGCAAAATATTCCCATAATATTAATCCAATAGACATACATATACTGGATATGATTAAAATATATTTTAATTGATTTTTTAATAAATTTTTAGTATAACCAGTTAATATAGCACCAATAATATAAGTAGTTGCTTCACCGGATGCAAATAAATTAGTTAATAATATACTATTTTGTAATAATGTTTCATGTTGATAAACATAATCAGTTAAATTTAATAACATACCATATGTAACAATACTTGTAATTATTCTATCAATAAACCATAATAACAATAATAATTTTTGTTGCCAATATAAATTCCAATATATATTCCATAGATTCCATTGATAATTATCATTAGACTGGTTACTTTTATATATCTGAGATGTTAAAGTATTCTTTTTATAAAATATCATAGAAGTAATAAATAATATAATAAAATATATAATACCAAGTATAATAAATGTTAATCTCCAATTATATATATCAATTAAATAAGCATAAAATTCAATAAATAATATAGATGCAACTGAACCTCCAGATACTAATGTTGTTGCTAATATATGATATGGATGATTTTTATAAAAATAATCATTTACTATTAAACTACATGTACTTAATATAAATGATGAACCAATACCATGTAATAATGTATGGGTTATAAATAACCAATGTGGATTCAATACAAATGAACTAGTAATACATGCTAATAATATAAAAAATGCACCAAAAAATTGTGTTATACCATATTTTTTATTTGTATATAAAATTATTGATGTTGTTATAGATGTTGTTAAATAACCTAATGCTGAATATGAATCACCAATCCAATTTAATTCAACTAATGTTGTTTTATTATATTCTGAATGTAATTTTGCTATAAATATACCAAATGCTCTACGTTTACCACCTAAAAATATTACAGATAATGCAGCACTTATTAATATAAACCATGGATATAATTTATGCATATTTTATAATACATTCAATAATGATAATAATAATAATTGTTGTTGTTGTTATTATGATTATTGTTGTGATTGTGATTGAGATTGATGTTTGAATATAAATCCACTACTTTATATGTATTTGACAAAATGAATGTAATGAGATAAATAAATAAAGAAACAAAAAACCAACCAGAAATGGGTTAGTTCACATGACCAATCAAATAGAGTTCATTAATCAATGAGTAAGGATTTATACATTTGATTGGTGAATTGATTGATTATTTATTGAGTACCTTTACTTAGAACTATAACAATATAATTCAATATGAATGTTTGTTCTTAATATGGACGATAGTAATAATATTTGGTATTATATTACTTAACTCCGCCTGGAGTCCCTCCGGGGGCTACAGCCGGTCCCAAGCCCGGATAAAGGAGGAGGGTTGGGCATGGGGTTAGCGTCCCCATCCCGTAGAAAACTAACTCGCTAAAAAACGCTAACCAGAAAAAATTATTCAAACCTTTTAAACTCTGCTCTGGGAGTCAGAAGGTCTTCATTTAGAAGAATTATGACGCCTCATGATGAAAGCCGAGTTCCTTCGGAAGTTACGAGGCCGATGCCCCTTCTGACAACCAGAGCGACCATTTATTTAGGTACATGGAATGTTCGTACAATGTGGGACACCGGGAGAGCCTTCCAAATTGCTGCAGAAATGAGAAGATACAACCTAGAGGTACTTGGGATCAGTGAAACACATTGGACACAAGTTGGACAACAACGACTAACTACAGGAGAGCTCCTGTTATACTCCGGCCATGAAGAAGAAAATGCACCACATACACAAGGAGTTGCATTAATGCTGTCCAAAGAATCACGAAATGCACTTATAGGATGGGAATCTCATGGACCAAGGATCATCAAAGCCTTGTTTAAAACAAAGAAAGAGGGCATTTCAATGAACATCATCCAATGCTATGCGCCTACCAACGACTACAATGAAGACGCTAAAGATCAATTCTACAATAGACTGCAGTCAATCGTCGAAAAGTGCCCAACAAAGGACCTGACTATTCTGATGGGAGATTTCAACGCCAAGGTTGGAACGGACAACACTCGATATGAAGACATCATGGGACGACACGGACTGGGAGAAAGAAACGAAAACGGTGAGAGATTTGCAAATCTATGTGCCTTCAATAAGCTGGTCATAGGCGGCACCATATTCCCACATAAACGCATACACAAAACCACATGGACTTCACCGGATCACCATACACAAAACCAAATCGACCATATTTGCATCAACAAAACGTTCAGGAGGACTATAGAGGACGTGAGAACCAAGAGAGGAGCTGATATAGCCTCAGATCATCACTTACTGGTCGCCAAGATGAAATTGAAACTCAAGAAGCACTGGACAACGGGACGGACAATATCACAAAAGTTCAATATGGCCTTTCTCCAGGATACTAACAAACTCAACAAATTCAAGATAGACCTCAGCAACAAGTTCCAGGCCTTTCATGATCTACTCAATGGAAAAGGAACTACTGTGGAGAGCAACTGGAAGGGGATCAAAGAGGCAATCACTTCAACATGTCATGAGGTCCTGGGTCACAAGAAGCACCACCACAAGGAATGGATCACTGTTGATACACTGGATAAGATTCTAGAAAGGAGGAACAAGAAGGCAGCGATCAATACCAGCCGAACAAGAGCAGAAAAAGCCAAGGCACAAGCTGAATACACGGAAATAAACAAACAAGTGAAGAGGAGCATGAGAACCGACAAACGTAAATATGTGGAAGATTTAGCAACGACGGCGGAAAAGGCTGCAAGAGAAGGAAACATGAGACAATTGTATGACACGACAAAGAAACTCTCTGGAAATCGCCGCAAACCAGAACGACCAGTGAAAAGCAAGGAAGGCGAGGTAATCATCAACATTGAAGAGCAACAAAACAGGTGGGTAGAACACTTCAAAGTACTGTTGAATCGACCAGCTCCACTGAACCCACCCAACATCGAAGCAGCACCCACGGACCTCCCAATCAATGTTGGCCCACCAACAATTGAAGAAATCAGCATGGCCATCAGACAAATCAAGAGTGGCAAAGCAGCAGGACCGGACAACATTCCAGCAGAGGCACTAAAAGCAGACGTAGCGGCAACTGCAAGGATACTCCACATTCTCTTCAATAAGATTTGGGATGAGGAACAAGTACCAACAGACTGGAAAGAAGGACTACTGATCAAAATACCGAAGAAAGGCGACCTCAGCAAGTGTGATAACTACAGGGGCATCACTCTTCTCTCAATACCAGGAAAAGTCTTCAACAGGGTACTGTTAAACAGGATGAAGGACTGCGTAGACGCCCAACTTCGTGACCAACAGGCAGGATTCCGTAAGGATAGATCGTGTACAGATCAAATCGCAACTCTACGGATCATTGTGGAACAATCAATTGAATGGAATTCATCACTCTACATCAACTTCATTGACTATGAAAAAGCATTTGATAGCGTGGACAGAACAACACTATGGAAACTTCTTCGACACTACGGCGTGCCTCAGAAGATAGTCAATATCATACAGAACTCATATGATGGATTACAGTGCAAAATCGTGCATGGAGGGCAGTTGACAAAGTCGTTCAAAGTGAAGACCGGTGTTAGGCAAGGTTGCTTACTCTCACCCTTTCTCTTTCTCCTGGTGATCGACTGGATCATGAAGACGTCAACGTCTGAAGGGAAGCGCGGGATACAATGGACATCTAAGATACAGTTGGATGATCTAGACTTCGCAGACGATCTGGCCCTTCTATCCCAAACGCAACAACAGATGCAGGAGAAGACAAACAGTGTGGCAGCAGCCTCAGCAGCAATAGGTCTCAATATACACAAAGGGAAAAGCAGGATTCTCCGATACAACACTCCATGCACCAATCCAATCACAATTGACGGAGAAGATTTGGAAGATGTAAAAACCTTTACGTATTTGGGCAGCATCATTGACGAACAGGGTGGATCTGATGCAGATGTGAAGGCGCGGATCGGCAAAGCAAGAGCAACATATTTACAACTGAGGAACATCTGGAACTCAAAGCAACTCTCAACCAACACCAAGGTCAGGATTTTCAATACAAATGTCAAGACAGTTCTACTGTATGGGGCAGAAACCTGGAGAACTACGAAAGCCATCATCCAGAAAATACAGGTGTTTATTAACAATTGTCTACGCAAAATACTTCAGATCCATTGGCCAGACACTATTAGCAACAACGTACTGTGGGAGAGAACAAACCAGATCCCAGCGGAGGAAGAAATCAGGAAGAAGCGCTGGAAGTGGATAGGACACACATTGAGGAAAGTACCCAACTGCGTCACAAGACAAGCTCTCACATGGAATCCTGAAGGTCAAAGGAAAAGAGGAAGACCAAAGAACACATTACGCCGAGAAATGGAGATAGACATGAGAAAAATGAACAAGAATTGGACGGAACTAGAAAAGAAGGCCCAGGACAGAGTGGGTTGGAGAATGCTGGTCAGCGGCCTATGCTCCATTGGGAGTAACAGGCGTAAGTAAAGTAACGTAAATTATATTACTTACAAAAGAAAGGTGATTACTTTGATTGTATAATGACAAAAATTAATTTTACGTACTTTTTTCGATAGTAATAAACGATATTCCAAGAAACTAGTAGTACTAGTAGTAATAGTAGTAGTAGTAGTAGTAGTAGTAGTAGTAGTATTGGTGGTAGTAGTAGTTGTTGTAGTTGTAGTTGTAGTAGTAGTACTAGTAGTAGTAGTAATAGTAGTAGTAGTATATGTCACTGGTTGACTTAAGTTTGAGAGTTGGGAATCACTGAAGACCAGGTATTATCGAAAAACTGTTTCGTTTTAGTATGGAACCCTTCAGAACTGTTGATACGTGAACTTGTCAAGATGTGAACCAAGAAACTTCATACCTGTTCCAGAGCATATTACATAGTATTACATGAAAAGATTACTTCGAATGGATAACCACAAAAACGATTTTAGGTATTTCCTTCTATGATCTTAAATAATGACTTACGTAAATAGTTCCATCGATAGTCAACATTTTATGTTGATCATATACATTTTACTGAACTTAACTAGTTGAATGGACCATTTTTGTAACTCACACTATACATGTGTAATATGTATTTAATCATTGCTCCATATTTGTAGTTCCAACTTATTTTGTCTCTCGTTTGAGTTTATCTCCACATGATGTGTAGGATCAGGAAGCACCACTTCCAACCGTTTTAGCAAGTCAATCAAATTCCAAGCAACTATATGTATTAATTGCATAGTGATCCCCTCTTCTCATATTTGTGCTTTTTGGGTTACTCTCCATTCAACCACAGTTCACAGAATTGCATACAAGGCAATACATAGTCATAGACAATCATATAAACTACTGTTCTAAAGGACAATTTTTAGATTCATTGTGCATACTCTGGAATTCTTAAGAGAATGTATAAATAGATTGCTAATCGATAAATGATGGCGTAATGATGCACTACAGTCATCTCACAACTATTCACAAACTCCAGTTATTGATGTATATCTCTTGAGTAAACGGATATGAAAATGAAATGCCGCAAATGAATGACTTGAACAGAGAACATGTAATCAAAGTGACAGTTTCTCAGCACTATCATCCAATGTCCAATACACGTAAATGATTTCATATAAGTGAAACTACTTACTAATAATAGGTAGTATCACATAAACACATAGAAGTCAGCTAGGAGGAAATGAAATAAAGGTGAATTCAGTGTTTAAAAGCATTGGTGTAAAAATATTTATGTATCAATCAACTTCGTTTGGAAACTACTGAATTCCAGAAAGCAAGTGAGTGATTGTTGTGAAGTGGTGTATCACGGACCCTAACGTTTCAGTTCTTTCTAACGTCAAATATCACAATCAGCGGGATGTCATCGCTTCGAAAAACTAAAAAATATCTTCGGATAAAAACGGGAAGATTTGTTTGGTGGTCAAATTTTCCCTTTCCATTTATCGTGCTGCAAACTGAAGTGTTTTTTCTAATACACTCTACATTTACCACCCACCTTTAAGGAGGAGAACGTATTTCATAAACGGAAGTATAATAAACTACACATTCTTTCTAACTTTGCAAATGAAACTATGAAACAGTGTTCTAAAACCCTTGTAGGACGCTATAATATGTGACGATCATTTTTAAGGTCCCAAAAAAACCTAGGACTAGTGTAAATTTAAGCTTGTATTGACCTATTTTTATCAAGAGAACGTGATTGGTTTAATGGAATCAATTATCATTATAACCAATTGTACCAGGGACTGTTTTGTTGTACTTGTTTGTTTAACTGTACTAAAGACATTCTTCCTTCCATTGATTTTGACCTTGCACGAATTCGGTTGCGCTCAGTAACCACACTTGTAACCTGGCACGATCTCATTATTCTTTCGATACCACGAGATCGCCGACAAATACATCTCGACTACAGCCATCAACTGCCTTCTGATATTTGGCTCACGGGGGATCTTATCGGTTAACTCGCACGTAGTCTTCCTGTAGTGGTGATCCTAGTCAACCGCGACTCGACGCTACACTATAAGCTCAAAACAGTAGTATTATATTCAGTCTTCAAAAACACCAAACGGTACTATCTTGAGCTGCAGTCATGCCATAAGCCAACTATTTTATTTACAGCCACTAATCCTCCGAGACATTTCTGCAGTGCAACTTGATTTTGTTGACAGTAGAAAAATTAACTAATAATGGTTAATTGCAGGGAGCTGTATTTAATGTCTATGTATTCTTTACTTCTTTCGAAGGCAACTGGGCATGCTAACTTTCTAACTCATTTTGGCACCAGTAAATACCTACAAACGTTTACTTCTGGAGACCAACGACATCTTTGCAACGCTTCTCTCTCAAAGTGATATGAATACGTTGCAAGTAGTACATATATATGCATCAAAGTGAATCAGCATTAAAGGACAAACTATGTGAAGGAAGGAATATGCTGTAGTTATATGAACTAATGATTCTATAGTACTTGATGTGTGCCTGATTTCGAATTCCTAATACAATACGTTCATTTGTACTCACCTACTTGCGTCTGGCCTAAATTATGCTATTTTGGGAATTCCTTGTTCGTATAATGACTCAAATACTTTTAATTATCACACATGCGTCCATAAATTTATAATGCAACTGGTTTTCGACGTTCAATGCGCGTTAGACTTTGATGCAGTCACACCTACCTGATGTTTGTTCTGATGCTGTCCTTCGGAATAACGGTGAAAGCTCTATGACTAAACCATCCAGCTCAGATGAAAAACTCCATCAAAATCATGCACCTAAGCTGCAAATCTTCTCCACCACGTGTTGGGTTATAACTCATTCTGAATCTTACTCCATCAAATTCTTGCTTTTAATAAATAGAGTTTTGGCATTGCAGCTGATGTCAATTCGTGACGAAAACCCTAAATCTAATTTTTAATCTTAACCACCAACCGTATATCATGATTCTAACTGGTTTATAGCTATCCGTTCTCAAGGTCACTTTAGCGTCGCCCGAAGGTCGTCCATAAATTATAGTCTCAACACCATGTAACAAACATAAACATTACGAAACTTCATGTGAGACGGAAAAAATGCTGTTAGTACCTGAGAAATAACGATATCGAAAATCCTCAACAACATGTGCGCGGAAACATTCTTACTGTGCCACAACTAAATGATATATTAAAACAAATGCAGCATATGACTTGTTGAAATATCTGGATGACAGCAAAGGTAGCCCAGATGTTAAATCAGGCCGTCCAACAATCTCCGCTTCCACCAAATAACAGAGATTGACCCCTTAAATACTTTTACTGGCTTAAGTACCAAGTTATTAGTCTGCAGGCATTTACTTTTTTAATGAAAGCACGGCAAGCGTGAAGGCAGAATAAGATTATGTTGGCTCTTTCGGACTGTGATTTCAGGCAGAACATAGTCCGTATAGAACGTCTCGGTCCTTGATGGGTTTTAGCGAAATCTAGATTGGATTAGGACATTTTCAGTACACGACTGTGTTGGGACACGTCAGTTGGCCTTTTTTATCATCCAATTAGCTCTAGCGGATATTTGAATGAGACTGTGATCTTCCTATAGAAAATCGTAAGTTTACTGTCTTGTTTCCTATCGTGATTCTTACTTCCACCTAACCATTTTTATTTGGAATATAATTACGTTCCAATTCAACTGTGTTCTAATTTGGGGATTTGTCAAGTGAAGTAGTGTCCAAGAATATTTAGCGATAAGAGTAGCCGGGTCGTAATAAGGGAAATCATAACAATGGGCGAAGCCTTATTTCTGTTACCCACACTAATAAACAGAATAAATTGACCCGCCTTCCAGTCTGTGTCCATGCCAGCCGAGCGCCGCAAAAGACTTCAGATACCGTTAACTGAATTAACAAGCACCTTCGAAATAGAAGTTGTCATGCAGAACACTTACTTCCTCCTGTTTTTATTGTAAGTAGAATATATATCAACAACTTCTAGATATTGCATATATAACGCAATCCGGTCGTAACTACTAAAGCAGATTCTAGGTACGAGCACGTCTCAGAAAGCAAATTCCCTCACCTCACATTTTTGTCTTGGGAAACTGAGGACTTGCAATCGAATGCCACAGCCCGAAAACATATTAGTGGACACTTGCCTGTAGACATACGCGCCCAAACAATCTTCACGTCAGTTATAATAAGTTCATGGACATTCTCTTCCCCAACACATTTGACCACGTGGTATAAGGATGGTATGTAGAAATGTACTGGCCACAGATTTTCCTCATCGTCTGAAGTCAGTCGGCTCGTTCCTGACCACAAATCGTCCACGAACATACACAAGGATGATCATACATAATCAAGCATAAATTTATCACGTGATCATTCTTTTGCAAATCCACGCGCAAAATTGACTGGAGATTGAAAAACCTAGATTTAAAAGGTCACTTAAGATTAGCAGTCCTCACGACTTATCAATTGTTCCTAAACCTCACGGTTTGCACTTCTGGATGAATGTATACTAGGATACACAGAATAAATACTTTAATCTAGTGTCACATAACGAGCAACTTCCTGCATGTATATAGTGGGTATCAGTAGTCTAAAACACATGAAAATATGTTTCGTTTACGTGGTGCAACTTATTCGACGCTGTTTCGAGCTCCGCTCAACGAACAAACTGTCTGCTCAGCATGATATGCCTAGACGATTTAGTTTGGTCAACTGATGTATTTTCCGAACAAGAAGCATGACAAATGGAACTGCATTTATATGAAACGAAACGAGAAACTGATTATCGGGGAGCGAATTTTCTAAGTGAAGTACAGAAGGCCCTATTCACATTTGTCGAAGACGTCAACAGTCCCAAACTCACTGATTGTCAATCATCTCTTTAACTTTGGATAGAACGATGTGTTACTCATTTTATCAACCTATGAAATCATATGTGGTTGTTGTCAATCATAGTATTTGCTTGCCTGGTTACAACACATTCTCCAACGGAATTAGTTAAACAAGTTATTTAGATAATTTCACACAGAAGCAAACAACCTGAGGTCTACAAAGAGCAAGTTGAAGGTTAGTGACTAACTTTTAATATTTCAAGAAGTCAACAGTAGACGTAAATAAGCGAAAAAGTGGGAACCATACTAGCCTATATGAACGCGATCGACCTCAAGCGATTCAAACACGGAATGCCCGTTGGCAATGGGGCCGCCCAAGGTCGTGAGAAAGGCGCGATCAGGTTTGAAGGTCGCCCGCCTCGTTGGTGGATCTAGTGACAAAAATATTGAATATTAGAAAGTAAGGTAATGTTAACTGGGGACTGCCGTAGTACTACAATAGAAATTTGTTCACATATTTTGAACAGTTTGATAGGATAGCAAAAGTTGCGTCGTCCTTACGTATGTAGAATAAGTGTCACTTAAGTCAGTGATAAAGGGAAAATTAAGACGGACAAAGGAGGAAATTCGTTGAAAAATAATAAAGAAACGCGCCAAGACGCCTGCTTTCTTGCCTGTCCGAGGGAATTGATGGGGATTTTCACTTTTATTTCGCTCTGTTTCAAACGTCGCTGAATTGTTTACTTTTCGCTTAAATACAAGCCGAATTGTCTACTTTTCGCCTAAATATGCGCTCAACTGTTTGATTTTAGTCTAAATGCACGTCTATTCCTGTAACTTTATTCCCACTTCCAAAACACCTTTGGCGTAACCCCAAACGTCTCTTGTGTTCGCCTTTATTTCCATAACACACCACACGAAAACTGCAATCCACGTAAAAAATGGTATATGTTTAAGGAAATTTAATGTAATGAAAAAAACCCAATGTTGTACAACTCTATGAGTAGTTGGTAGATGCTAGAGCATCAATCGTTATGTATTTTGATTGTAATTGCCATGTCTAATTGTAATTTGAAAAGATCTACAAAAGAAAGAACAGGTGATGTATCATTAATTAGGCACGTGTACTTAATTGCAGATCGAACAGTCTTTCTCAACACCTATTCAAGTAAGAAAGTAAACGCATATTCAAAAACATGTTTATTGGAAACGGAGTTGAGCATGATAAATACTCCACTGCATATTTCTTTTCGTAGCGCCTGTTCGACTATTGAGAATCAAAACAATCTTGTGAATTCTGAAATGTAAAGAACAAAAGAGGTCACCACGATATCTGAATGCCATGCTTTTGCACATTTTGCTACTTGAAGCTTCACTTACGGTTATATTCCTTAACACTGAAGACTACACTTATAGAACAGTAGAGAATAATTAACACTTTAAATTAGTATATACATGTTCTTTTTTTCTTCGATTGCGCTTTTATAATTTGTCTCATGTGAAAATAACCTTGCGTCGCGATGTCACAAAGTGTCGCGAGGTCTTTTTCGTTGACAGTTGGTGCCGGTAACCGATTAGTTAATGCACGTGAAGTTTTAAAAAACACTTCCTACTTCGTATACAGCCTTAAAACCTGCACTTCTGAAGTGCTCTTTTCGATGAAGTGCCAAGTAGCGTAAAATGACTGGCAACTTCAGGTTTCATGATATATAACAAAATATATCTCATTGATGTTTTAGGATTATCGTCCAGTGTTTAGTGGCAAGGTGTCTTCGTCCATTGAACCGTTCATACGACAAACATCTAATTTTTTGAGGGAAACCAACTTGTCCTTTGAAGACTGGAGACTATCTATAGTAAATGATCGTTCCTATGATTGTGACTCACCTCACTCGTGAATGACGTTACACTTCTGGACTGACCAATTGTCACCTGGTTGTTCACTGTGTAAAGTAGTTCATCTGAAACGTTGCAGACTACACGTACAACTTAAACAACTTTGCTCTGGAAGTGTCTCAAGCTGATAAATATCTAGGATTTTTGGTGCTCTGTGATTGAAAGTCTTACACTGTGACATAAATACCTTCGACCAAGGCTTGTACTGGTAAGGCTGAAGCGCACTTTTGGTCAGATCAGCAGCAGAACTTCCCACTTAATGTTTAACAGTTCTATTCGACCCCATCCATTGTACGAAAATGTCTCCTCCTTCACTTTAGAAGTATGGAGATACACCGGAACGCATCTACAGACGAGCCACAAAATGATTCTGAGGAATCAAAATTCAAACCTTAAGAGGTGTGTCTCAAATCACCGGTTCTGTACCTATTAAAGTGTAAGTATCTCAAAGGTGACCTTTTAATGAATTGCAGCATCCTAAACACTCCTAACCTAAAATACTCACTGAAGCTCACTCTCTACACACACCTTAGGGGAATACACAGACATTCAAGACAACATAGAATGGGATGTATGCACACGTTCTACTCTTTATGAGTTATCAAATACTAGAATTCGCTGCCAGCTGAGATGGTCTATGCGACTTCCCAGGACTCCAAAAGAAAACTTTCCATATCATTGAGGACTTTGGACAATATTTCAATATAATTTACTAAAATTTTCCTTTTGCTCGTTGAGTGTATCTACATCCTTACCTGAAGGCATTGGTTGTTTAAGCATAGAAACAGTCGTATGATGATTCATACTTACTCTTACAGTAAACTGCCAGTTAAATCCATGTTTTAATGATTCTTAATTTTTTGATCTCGTAAATAGGGGCTGATATTTGCTACAAGTTCAGGAGTTCTGAGGTGTCTTTCGGCTAGTGTTTTATCAGTTTACATTCCATTAAAGTCTGTTTTTTTTCCCAGGTTCCTGGCATGTTCGAGACAAAACTCAGACCTCAATTTATGTAAAATTTACTCTTAGAGCTTCGGACATGAAACTGAGAAAATAATCTGCTTGAAAGTTTGGTCAAACGTTGAAGATCTAGTTTCTGCTCTCCACATTTTCAGTTTTTGGAACTGCGAGATATAAAGAACATAGTTGCATAATTACATTTCCTGCCTAATGTTGAGTAAAGGCTGTGCCATTAATATTTTATTCGCTATTCAAAAAAGTCATTTCATTCCTTTGAGACAATATGCTGATGGACAAATAACTTCATCCATGTATTGTAGACTTGTTAAAGAAGGAAAAATTAGGCATGACGATTTCCAATTTTCGATTGTCAGACAACTTGATGAACTTTGTAAGGAGTTACACTCATACTATAACAAAAGTCGATTATTATCAGTAAGTTTATCTGCTACTATACTTAATATATGATAGGTGATTAGTAGTCAAAGTGCTCCTAGAGGTATTTATCTGTACGGTTCTGTGGGTTAGTTTAATATTAGAAAGGAGTAAACGTTTTAAAGGTTGCGGAAAGACTATGTTAATGGATTTGTTTTATGAGTGCTGTAATCTCGATTACAAGTGGAGAACTCACTTCCACTCATTCATGTTTGAAGTACATGGAAGTAAGTTGTCATGTTGGTCAGTGTGTTAAAACTTGTGCATTGTTTCTTTGTTAATAATGCTGTTTTTAAAATTTGAAGTATATCTTTGCAGGCAATAATCATTGGTGATATAAATACTAAAGAGCTAATTTTTTATCTAGATACAAAAGCCTAAAGTACATCATTTCTGTCCGATTTTTGTGTTTACTTATTCTTTTGAAAGAACATGAACTAACAGTGACACCACTTACAGTACTAGTCTTCAAGAGTTGATTATTCAGCAAGGGAACTGATGAATCCTTATCATACATCGTTCTTAACTTTGACCTATCCTGCTATCTCTTATGAGTTGTGCTGAACCACTCGCTAGAAAAAATAACATAGACTCAAGGTTGATTTTTAAAATACTGAACACTATGAAATGTTCATTATCTATGATTTAATAAATTAGAAAAATTTAACCTTCAGTGGTGCTTTTTGTGTCTGAAACCGATGTTTTCAAAGGTATCAGATGTGTGACATTTTCCTAATTTCGTTCCTCATCGTTTGAATCACTTTGTAAACGTTGGAGTTGAGCCTGTTCACTGTTTTTCAGTTTAGATTGTACTAAAATCATGCGTAAAGTAGTGAATATATATCTATGTTATCCCCGTAAATATTCAACGTAAAGCGATTGCTGCGTTTTAGAGTTCGGTCAACTTGTGTAGAAAATTGTACCTGTTAAAAAGATTAATCGTTTTCATCGTCGACTGGTGTTCAGGAATTTCCAGTAATCATTGTCGTTTCTGAAAATAGAAGTAGTCGAGAAGTTCGTGTATCTGAGTAGCTGCATAAGTGCTGGTGGTAGCGTGAGTGATGAGATCAATTTACGTATAGTGAAAGCCAGAACGACTTATGCCAATATGGGCCATTTTTGGTACCTTCGTGATGTTAGTCTGGCTGTAAAAGGTCGGATCTACAACGCGTCGATGAGAGCAGTTTTGCTCTATGCTTGTGAAATCTGGCTTCTCCGAGTTGAGGATGTTAGACGACTCTCTGTGTTTGATCATCGTTGTCTCCGAAGGATTGCTGACATACAGTGTCAACACCATATTAGTAATTCAGAGGTTCTGCATCGTGTGTTCGAGCACAGCAACGATAATTCAGTTGGTGTCACTATCTTGAAACATCGACTTCGGTGGCTTGGTCATGTTTTACGAATGTCGTTCCAGAGAATTCCACGTTAAGCATTTTTTGGCGACACTGGGATCGGTTGGAAAAGGAGGATAGGTGGTCAGTGTATGACATGGTGTCGTGGTATGAAAGAAAGCTGCAAAGGACTGGCTTATGTTGATCCTTCACGACTCCCTGGTTGGGGTCCTAGAGATGGTGCAACACAGTGGTGATCTAGCTTAAATCGACTCATGTATTAAGTTATTAGAAGTTAATTTATTCGGTTAGACTATAATTTATGGACGACATTTGAGCGACTCTAGAGTGACATTGAGAGTGTCGACCTAATAACTAGGACCAAATGAGGGTTATGAGCCAGTAAGAGGAATTGGGATTATGATTTACAGTTGATGATTAAGGTTAGGGATTAGATTTAGGGTTTCTATCATGAACTGACATCAGCTATAATTCCAAAACTCTAACCAAATGGATGAATTTGTTTTGCGCCATAAATCCAGACCTGTCATCTTTCCTGATTCGTTTGTCCATAGAATATAGCCTCACCCAATTTTTTTGTCTTCGTGTTTATCAAACCAAATGTTCTCGTATACACACCTCAGGTCCCATTAATGTATGGGGATGATAATTTTACAGTATACTGTGAAATAGCTTTAACAATAGGTAAGGTTTGTTGAAACTAATTTTCAGTAAGTTAGACCACTTATTACTTGTTCAAAAGTAGTTTATTATTATACATTCTACTTTGGTAACTTAGATTTAGTGGCAAAAATTGTTAAAATGATGTGATCTCTTCTAAGCTAATCATATAAGAATTGATGGCTCAGTGGTCAGAGCACTTGACCTTCAATTACTGTCACATGTCAAAACATTGCTCTATTTTCGTTTATTTTTATGGTTTGGTAACTTCTACAAATCTTCTTGGAGAATACTTATTTAGTCTGATAATATAAGTCAGCTGGGAACTACCGACGGTAAATAAATAAGATACCTATGTCTCGGCTAAGTCCTTCATTTTCTGAGTTATTCGCAAATTAAATTAAATTTTCTTCTGAACCTCGTTGTGTCTTACCTCCTATCTTCCGTAAACACCGTCACCATACAAAATTAAATATATCCTTTTATTTAGACATCGAATTCTGTATTTTAGTTTCAAACTACTATGTTTTTGTCTCTTCACTCACTAACGTACATTGCACATTTATTTTACTAAAGCTAACAATATCACCTAGCTATCTGAACTAGACTAGAACCTACAGCTTATTGTTAGCAAATTAGATGTTTATATTAATGAAGCCTCCAGATATTCCGTACTATGTAACACTGAATTCATCGTCTGTGAAGTAAGTTTACTTTTGATAGAACTCTGTCAGTCATTAATTGCTAAGTAGTACAACATATCTATATATCTGTGAGCTATTTTCAATATAGAGGTTCGTAAAACTAAGACAAAGTGGTAGCTTAGGGCAGCTAAAATGCTTATCTTTCAGTCATTAGGTCACAAACTTAAACTTCACTTCGTCTATTTTGTATTGAGCAACCATATACAATCGCTAGCCTACACACAGCATAAGTACAGCTTAAAGCTGACTACATAAGTCTGTAATTAGTATATAAGTAAACCAAACAAGTATTTAAATAAAACTGAAACATACTAAATCATTTTACTAATTCATTGTGGTGTATTTATAATTGAGAAAGTTCTGTTTATACTTTAAACTGAGTACAAAACATATCACAAGTAAATGTTATAATCTACCATACTTTCCCACTTTTTGTTTGACATATATCTTTCTTTAAGGGCTACATGCTGTTCGTTCATCTGCTCCAAGAAACAAAAATTCATTTGATCCTATTCCTCCAGTAGCAAAAAGTATCATTGATCAATACAAATTGTTATGCTTCGATGAATTTCAGGTTTGCTCCTTCATTAATAAATTATTATTCATTCTGTTTCCATCGAAATATGAAGTTAAATTGTCATACATATCGTCTCATCTATCGATGTGATTCGTTCCTTTTGAACTGTATTTTATATGTTTAGATTTACGATTGTGGTATAAAAAAAATAGAGAAAGGTTTTTATCATATATCGCTCTCAATTACATTTCAGTCAGTCAGTAACTACGTAGAACTTCGTACATACGTACATCAGTTCGAGTTGCCATACCACATTAGTTCAGAGATGCAGTTGTCGATTCAAATCCCATAGTGGTAGAGGTGGTAAGAGTATAAGCAGTAATCGGAAACATTAGGGTTTGAAGATGTTATTTAAAAAGTACATTCTGGTTATTAACAAGTGAAATTTATCAAGTCTACTGAAACGTTTTTGTTGTTCAAGTCTCAGTATTTCTTTAAGCTTCGATTGATCTTCCCGACTATGTCATAAAATTATTCACAAAAAAAACAGTCAAAAGATGCATCATTTCAGTCAAAAACCATAGCTAACATATTGATGTGAGGCGTTGGAAGCTCTCGTAGTGACGAAATTGATTCGCATAAACCCTAATAGGGTTGTTGTAGCAATCGAAAATTCAGTGTTATTCGATTTTTTTTTGTAAGTTGAGAAAATTATTGAATAAAAGTTTTCTATTTTCTTGTTTTCAATGTAAATTAGGTTACAGATATTGCAGATGCAATGATATTAAAACGATTATTTGAGAATTTATTTAATCTTGGCGCTGTTGTTGTTGCCACATCAAATCGTTGTCCGGACGGTTAGTTGATGATGACTTTTATTATTGTTTGTTGTTCTCATTAGATCATCATAAACAAAACAAAAAAGACATTTTATTCAATCAGTTCACGATAATCTGTTGTTATGACTTAAAATCCTTTTATGTATATCTCATTACGAACGTTTGAATGATTATTCTAATACAGGATAGGATCTATGCTCACTGGATAGACTGGACAGCTAATACATACCACTTCAATTATAACCTCCTGGACAATAGATAAGAGAAAAGTTTTCTGATGAAAATGTATTGCTGAACACTCCGAAAAAATTCTATGTAATCATATTTTTTTCTGCTTTATGTCTTTCTGCCAACTAATTCTTTCTTCCTGTACTAGATCGTTATATACAATCATTCTTTCATATATTACCACCATTGAATTAACTACTTCTATGAATTCGGTGTTCATCTTGTTGTGCTAATGAGGTATAGCAATTTGAACCGATGCATATATGTGCCTGTTCCTACGTTTTAGCTGATTGATTGATATTCTTTTTAATCAGTCATATGTCGGTTTGGGCATCCAGACAGTATTTCAACCCTCAGATATATCGAATGATCTATGTGGTGCATATGTATTTAGTGCCTTATTGTATCAATGTTTGTGTTTAAATAAATAAATATATGCGTCAACTAAAGCTAGACCACCATGAAAAACCTTAAAGCACTAGATGACCGATTCGTCGTGGATGCGTATTTCTCATGAGTCCCATACTAAGACGAAACGGCAGTACAGTGTTTCCAGGTTTTCTATGGTGGTCTAACTTGAATTGACTCATGAATTCAACCGTAAAGTTACTGAAATCTCCGCAAAACGTCCCTTCTGAAAATAAATATATGCTAATTATAATTTATAAACTGACTAATTTTTTACTGAATATAAATCATAGTAGACTAATTGATGTCATGATGATACATTGAAAGTAAAATAGACGAACTTCATACTGAATAAATCGATCCATATGAAAATGAAAACATCCCAAGTCAACGAATAAAGTTCACTTTATATTAATATTTTTAATCCTAAAATTTATTTTTTAATTGTAGTATCTGGGGTATTCACATATCCAACACCTATACACATTAAATAAAATTTTCTAAGTCTACAATATTCAGTAAATATTACTTAAAGGGTATAATTCACTTTAAAAGCTGATTTATACATATCATATAATTCTGTGAGGACAGTTCATGGGTGAACTCGAAGAAGCGCTAAGATGCTCAGAAAGAGCCGAAGATATTCCATCTAATCATCCTTTGGAAGAATATCCCAGAATCCCTACGTGTAGCCCTCTTATTGAAGGAATGCTAATAATCCCCTGTGTGCGGATTGGATAACTATATGATGATTTCTTTTTTTTTACCAAAAATCTATAAATACCTGACAGTTCTGTACCGTACTTGACACTGTTTGGAATAACATTACTTTCATCTATCTTCTGTGTACTCATTTGCGACTTGGGAGTGTTCTATTATTTATTATTATTTATTTATTTATTTGAACACATAAATATTGGTACAAGAGTGAGCCAAATATATATGCGCCACACAAAACAATGAGAAGTTAAAGAGAAGGAAAAAGAAAAAAGGTAAGGAGCGTAGGAAAAAAAAGAGAACAATAACGAAGAGATTGGTGTAAAGTAGTGTAATAATAATAATGTTGAAAATGGGGGAACGGAAAGGTACAATCAGAAGAAATCTTTCAGTTAAGGAAGATACAATCACTTTTTACGAAGAAAGCCACCGAAGTTGATGTTTCAAGATAGTGACACCAACTGAATTATCGTTGCTGTGCTCGAACACACGATGCAGAACCTCTGAATTACTAATATGGTGTTGACACTGTATGTCAGCAATCCTTCGGAGACAACGATGATCAAACACAGAGAGTCGTCTAACATCCTCAACTCGGAGAAGCCAGATTTCACAAGCATAGAGCAAAACTGCTCTCATCGACGCGTTGTAGATCCGACCTTTTACAGCCAGACTAACATCACGAAGGTACCAAAAATGGCCCATATTGGCATAAGTCGTTCTGGCTTTCACTATGCGTGAATTGATCTCATCACTCACTCTACCACCAGCACTTATGCAGCTACTCAGATACACGAACTTCTCGACTACTTCTATCTGCTCACCATCCAGAGTGAGTACAGGATTAGGATCCTGCCAGTCTTGTAGAAGTACTTTGCACTTCGAAGGTGTGTTCTAGCGTCCGAGTGCTCAAGTTACACATGATATATTAAGAATCTAAGCTCTATATATATAACAAATTTTACATAAGTTTCCTTGATGAAAATATTGGCATTTGACTATGTCAATAGATGAACGTTCTGGTAGAATATCCAGTCGTTGAAAAGATTGTAATATCTAGAAGAACATCTATGATGAATATCATCGAAAGTTGACAATTCTAATGTACTCAATTATAATTTATAGCTTCTTTTTTTTCTTCTACAATGTTACAATGTTTATAAATAAACAAAAGGACATTTTTCTGAATTCTTACTTACATATTGAATACTTTTGTTTGTTCTAGATCTATACAAGAATGGGTTACAACGTGTAAACTTTGTACCTTTTATAGGTCTTCTTAAAGTAAGTTGTTATATATACATATATGTAAACTGAAAAATCATAGATCGATATATATAAGGATAGTGTGCACTTAGCCCCCAAATGCCCTGGTACGGCCGAGAGTGGGGAGAGTCCGCTCTCCCTCTCTAAATGCTCTCACATGGCCACGACTATATAACCTCTGCCAGGGAAGTCCTACTCATTGCTTTCTCTCACCATGGGGTGTTGTTTACGAAATTGAGAGGACGAAAAGCGAATGTCCGGTGCTTTAACCGGGTTAGTGGACATCGAAAGTTCACCTAGGGAGTTGGAAATCCCTGATTCCAAACCATTGATGCAGATGGGCTCCAGTACCCTGAAGGAGCAAATGGCATATGAACCAATCGTTGGTCACTGGCTACCATGGGACTGCATGTTCTTACGATGCTCCAGTGCCTTGTAGATCAGACCTTCAGGTCGATGGCTCCGGTTGTGGTCCCCTAAGAAAACCACCTGCTTCTGTTTGGGCACCCGGGCAGTATCACAGCCCTTACACATATCAAATGAGATTTGTGTGGCGCATATGTATTTGTTGCCTCCTTGTACCAATATCTATGTGTTAAAATAATAAAATAAATAAAGTGTGTACTTATGTCCGCGTAATCAATCACCTGAATTAATATAACTAAGTTACTATTGTTCGCGAATATTCAATCTTAAAGTGAACTAATATTAAAAGACAATATGACATAACTAAGTTCAGTAAACAAGGTCCTTGTTACACAGTGAAATTATACAATTATGTATAAAATTTTGAAAAAATGATATCGGATAATTGAATATTCACTGAATTTATTAGTTGTTGGCGCTGATTGGATTTATTTTACATCTTTCAAATTATAAGTGACTAAGCTCAATGGCTTGGTGACTCTTTGCAGTTTATTTAAAAAAATTCTTAGTTAGTATCACTCGCAAATAACCTTTTAATCTATGCCTTCTCGTTTATGAACACGTGGAATCTATCATTCCTTACGAAACGCTTAACTTTTTTATGTTAGTTGGTTGGAGGTAGTCAAATGGAAATCGTGGACTTATTTTTTCATACTAGTTGGAAATCCTCAGAGTGGCTTACCTACAGTCTTCAGGAAACTGATGCATCCTTTGGAATCCGAACCTCCATTTCCAAAATTCTTAATCTGAAATATCATTATTGAACTATTTGGATCACGATTAAGCTTTTGTAGGACTGAGATATTTACAATGATTGATCACTTAGACTAATGGAAACACTGCAACTTGATCAATAGGGTTCAATTATCATTTAAGGACTAAACAAGCATGACACTAATCATTATTAATTGATGTTAATATCTAACTTCAACCAATCCACGATGTTGCCCAGCTGTTTTCTAACATTGATCGGTTCATGATTTTGATGCAAATCCGTTTGTCAATACTGCATATAGTGACGTTATCATTAGACTGTTTGGGTTACAATTAATCGTGTTTACGAAAAAAATCAAGTGTTTTTCGGCTACAAAATTTAGTTTATACTATTTTTCTGTATCTACATCTTACCAACTTTGTTCTATGGTAATGCTCGGGAATTTGATTGATTTCAATGGTCTTTTATGCTCTTTGTTGTCCCTCTGACATGTCTCTTAAGAAAATGAAGTGGCTTATGTTTTGTGGTTAAGCCATGACTTTTAGCCAATATATCATAGGTTCGAACCTCACCTCATCTATTTCCATTACCGCATCTGGCTAGTGTCATTCAGTAATCCCCACAAAAATACAGTGTGGCTCAATACCAAGTATATAGATCTTTACTTGGTAAATGAATTACATCGTGCAGTCGATAAATCATAGTAGTTGTATTCAAAAGAATAAAGATAGCTTTCAATTGAGGTCTTGCAACTAATATGCACTTTATTCCTTCTATTATATGTACTTTGGATATTGCTTTATGTATCGAATTTCATCTTATTATTTACCAAAATGGCATCGTTCCATCTGTTACTACGTAGTCAAATGATCAGGTTAATTGGTTGATCTATATCATCATTCCGATTGTATGCCGTTTTTGATTAATGTATTCTAGTTTTCCTGGTTTTCAGACAATGTCATAAAAGTTTTGTTTTAATCATCTTTGCTAACTGAGGAGGAGGAATTCATGTGATTAGTTTACCACTCTGATTGCAGTGTACACATAAAGCTTATTATTTTAAATATTCAACCTTCTTTTTCACAGTTTTATCAAAAATTTGGAAACAAGCTAACTACTGAATTCCTAACCATCTGTTTAGTATAACAATACAAAATTGATTTCAAGTCAGTTACACAAACTTGCCCTGGTTTATTCTTCCGTTCTAGGAAAAGTGTCATATAGTCAATTTGGATTCTGATGTGGATTACCGTACAAAAATAAGTGAAACATCATTCAAAGAATCAGATCTTCCCCTGTATCTAGAGTAAGTCCACTGAAAATAAAAATAAATTAATGATATGTAATAACATTTGTATTTATAATTAGTTAGACGTAGGTAACACAGAACTAAGTTACCATGCTTTATATTAGTAAAGTGTGAAAGAAAAATAACAGAATGAAAAGGAGAGAAAAGGGATATAATATTCATTATTGTAGAACGTTAAGTATCATGATTTTGTTTGAAAAACGCATTTTTTATTTCTGTCATGAAATTTCTACTCACTTCTTTCACGTAGAGAGGTGTTCTTTTCAAAATACGAATGTGAGAGGACGTAAAGCGAACGTCAGGCTCTCAAAAAGGTTTCGGTGAATGCGGAGGGTCGTGAGGAAATGCCGATTCCAAATCAAAGGTGTACATGGGCTCCACGATCATCAGGAGACGAATAGTGTATAAACCTACTTCAGTCACCTGTCACTTTGGGACTGCACCTCCTGAAGTTGATCCACTACTTCACGGATTAAACTTTCTTTTCTAAGGCCTAAGAACTGACCTCCTAATTAAACCGTCTACTTCAGTCTGGGTATCTGGGTTCACTCATTAATGTGATGATTATGAAGAAAATGTTTTGTTCACTTCTTATTACATACAGTTCAAAAGGAACAAGTATTGAATGGCGTTAAGTCCAATATTTAGGGAAAATTAGGGTGAATACAATTTTTCCACTTCAACTTATTTAAAGTTTGTTCATCCAACGTTTCCAATCATTGGTTACGAATATCATACGGGTCCTAACTAGGAAGCTTACACCTTCCTAACACAGTTCAAAATTGAAGTTAATAATGTCGTTGATTGATCCCATATATATTACTCTGAGTACCGTAGTTTGACTCCAGCATTCTACAAATTAGTATGTGGTTGCTAGGCCGATGTCAAATATATTCTGATCACCTAATTCGATGAAGGCATATAACTTCATCTATACGGTGTTTGGTGGAGTTTTGTTCTCTGAGCTGGATGGTTTGTTCGTGGAGCTTTCATCGTTATTGTGAATGATATCATTAGAACAGACTTCAGGTAAAAGTGAAGTGTTCGGATTTCTCCACATATGATTCACAGCTTGTCCTGTAAACTTCGATCTTGATTGGTTAAAGGTCAACATGAAGTTTGTGCTGATGATGTCATTCAGAATAACGATGAAAGCTCCACAACTAAGCCATTCAACTCAGAGAACAAAACTCCACCAAAATCATCTACCTGAACTACAAATTTCCTCTCCCATCTCAATACAGTGATTAAAATTGAAAACAGATTTGTGATTATTTCATCATGTTATTATTCTTAATTACTTTAATTCTGTCTATTCTATTTATTCGTTCAACAACAATAACAACAAACAGTTATTCTACTGGAAATGACGATATACATAATCAACTTGAAAAATGGTTTACAAAATTAACAACTGAAGATGGACATGGTAAGTATATTAATCCATTAAACGAATACAAAAAAGCAATTTACTTATGAGTTACAATAAAATAATTCCATTCAATAAATATCGTCAATAAGAAGTGTTAATTATGAAAAGGGCAACTTTTTTCTAATGTAACGATTGATTTTATTTACTTGATTAAGATTGATGCTAGACCACCATTAAAAACCTGGGAGCGCTGGGTGGCCGTTTCGTCCTGTTGTGGGACTCTTCAGCAGTATGCATCCACAGTCCCGCTTGCGGGATTCGAACCCAAGGCCTTCAATCTCGCGCATGAACACTTAACCTTTAGACTACTGAGTCGGCATCCAACGGTGTTCATGTCTAACCTCAACCAATCCGTTTAGATTTTTCAATATATTTTAAACAGTTTATTAATCGTAATAGATCGTATTCAATATTATAAGTTCAGTATAATATTTAGGATTTTCAGCATAAGTTATGTATTATTCAATGCAAGTAGTTTTTGTAGTGGACGAGGACACCAATGGGAACATTCGAACGTGCTTTAACACAAAATTACAGAAAGTCTTAGTAAAATCTGAGAATCATGCAGTAAATAATTCATTTGCAAAATGTCAATCAATTGTCTCTTCGTTTCCACACCAATCATTGTTTGTTCTTGTTCTCTTTTCTTCGATTTTCTCAACCTTCTGCCTCCTGGTATTTCACTTTCGATTGATGGTATGTACTACTTATATCTATCAGTAGCACACATCACATTTTCAGTATCGATCTGTTTTCATAATTTTCCACAAAATCAGACGTGAAAAAAGAGACTATAGAATTATCTTAAGATCATAAAAATTATTAAGCCTTACATTATCCTTGACTTTATTATTATTATTAATGGCTTTATTTAACATTATGTTTTTGGTACAATATATATTTCTCAGGAAAAAGTATCTCAACAAGTTTCTGTTTCTTATTTCTTGATCGACCATGACGATAGAAATTGAGTGATTGACAGTTAGATATTGGCAGTTCAGGAGTCGACATCTGAATAATGTTCATTCTTTTCGTTTCACATTGCCAGCAACCACACTGTCTCTGATTCGGCTTTTTTGTAACTTGTACGGCGAAATGTCGTAAACTTTTCATAAACACACTTGAATAGGTTGTTGCGGTTAATAGACATCAGGATGTGTTAAAACAAACAAAAACCAGATAACTAGATAACAAGAACAGGTAGTTCAGATATCCAATAGGCTGTCAAATGAAATTATTATTCGGTGGTCCCAACGTATACGCATAATATTTTCAAGATACCTATGATAAAATACTAATAATCTACATATGTTCTGTTTTCTTAAAATTCAGTTTTTACATGTGTAAAGTAAAACAGAGCAAATTGTTATATGTTATATTCGTTTGTCAGTTGATAGAAAAAAACCTATCACAGATAATGATCCAAACATCCTAGTATTTCACAGATTGAAATCATGAGTCAATTGAAGCTAGACCACCATGAAAAACATGAAAGCACTGGATGGCCGTTTTGTCCTACTGTAGGACTCCTCAGCACTGCACATCCACGATCCCACCTCGTGAGATGCAAACCCAGGACCTATCAGTCTCGCGCCAGGCGCTTAACTAACTAGACCACTGGGCCGGCCGGCATCCGATGGTGTTAATGTCTAACTTCAACCAATCCACGAATTTGCTCCACCTTACACCATGGTCTTTAGTGAGTTCCTGTCTCACAACAGACCTGGTTGAACCCCACTAGTAACGGCTTCTCACTAAAACTCCAGGAGTGTCTCCTGAAGTCAGTCACTAGTGAGCTGGTGATTATTATTATCAGAATGGGTTTTGTGAAGATTTTTAGAAATTTCACAGGTTGAAATCATGAATCAATTGAAGCTAGACCACCATTGGATGCCGACTCAGTGTTCTAGTTGGTTAGGCGCCTGGCGCGAGACTGAAAGGTCCTGGGTTCGAATCTCGTGGGGTGCGGGATCGTTGTTGCGCACTGCTGAGGAGTCCCATACTACGACGAAACGGCCGTCCAGTGCTTCCAGGTTTTCCATGGTGGTCTAGCTTCAATTGACTCATGATTTCAATCTGTGAAGTTTCTAAAATCTCCACAAATTCTTTCTGATAATTCTAGTATTTATTCATCAGGCTATTCAGTCAAAGAGATTAAGTTTACCCAACAATGTATGAATATCAAATGACTCAGTTGGTCCAGTAGGTTAAGCGTCCGCGCGCGAGACTGAAGGCCTTGGGTTCGAATCCCGCGAGTGGGATCGTGGATGCGCACGGAAGAGACGGCCGTCCAGTGATTCCAGGTCTCCAGTGGTGGTCTTACATCAATCGGTTCATGATCTCAATCAAAAGCTTAATAATCTCCACAACCCCTGTACTGTCAAAAAGGTTAAGTTTGACCAACAATGTATGAATATCAAATGTTTATAAAGATTTATATATAATTTGTAGAATTTTTAGAAAGCATTGACTATTTGTAAATTTAATTCCGTACTGAATTTTGAATGTTTATTGTTAAAGAAATTTATTTACTTTATTTAAACACATAAACATTGGTATAGATATGCTCCACATAAATCATTCGATTGATGTGACGGCTAGGATACTACCCGGGTGCCCAGATCGAAACAGGTGGTTTTCTTAGGGGGGTCAAACCTAGAGTCTTCGACCTAAAGGTCTGATCCACAAGGCAGTGGAGCAACGTCAGGAGATACAGTCCCATGGTAGTCGGTGACCAACAATAGGTTCATATGCCATTCGTTCATTCAGGATCCTGGAACCCCTGTTTAATATTGGTTTGGAATGAGGGTTTTCGAACTCCTCTAGGTGGACTCTCTGTGTCCACCAACCCAGTTTAAGCTTTTCATCCTCTCAATCTTGTAAACAACAGTAATACCACAAGAAGGTAGTGAGTAGGACTTCCCTGACAGTGGTTGTATGCACGTGGCTATGTGAGAGCATCAAGAAGGAGGGCTGAATCTCTCTACTTTTGTCCATACCAGGACATTTCGGGTCTTAACCTAACATGGAAGTAATTGCATACTTACTAATTCTTTAATCTTTGACTAAAACTATATTGAAATTAAAAATATCTTTAGTTAATTTTATAATATTGTTCTTTTTTTGTTTCTATTTTGAATAATTTTTTTTCTAAATAGTTGGACCACCAGTAGTTGGAACAATTTCAACATACGGGCGTGTGGTTACCTTTAAACAAACTGGTGGAAATATTTTAAAATGTACATTTGATGAGTTGTGCAATGTGGTAAGGTGATGAGAATTTTTTTCCCATATGTTAAAAAGGATATTGTTTTATTTCATCGAATAAGGAAATCGTCCATCAGACTAGAATCGATTTTTAAAAAATATGTTCCCTAGCTTGGTGGATCATTTAAGATCTTTTCTTTGAAATAGTACACAAAAAAACTTGTTTATTCAATTCAATCACTTGATTATCAGTATGGGGGTTGTGGAGATTGTTAAGTTTTTGGTTGAGATCATGAATCAATTGATGTTAGACCACCGTTGGAAACCTGGAAGCACTGGACGGCCGTTTCGTCCTAGTATGGGACTCCTCAGCAGTGCGCATCCACGACCCCGCACCCCGCGGGATTCGAACCCAGGACCTACTGGCTTCACGCCTGAGGACTTAACCATTAGACCACTGAGCCGGCATCCAATGGTGTTAGTGTCTAACATCAACCAATCCAACGGTGGTCTAACATCAATTGATTCATGATCTCAACCAAAAACTTAACAATCTCCACAACCCCCATACTGATAATTAACATGTGCTCACTAGTGACTAGCTTCGTGAGGGAATTCTCGGAGTTCTAGTGAGAAGTCGTGACCAGTGGAGCTAATCCGTGTCAGGTAGAGACAGGTATCTACCTCAGTACAATGGAAGTTGGTCGCGCAATTTCGTGGATTGGTTGATGTTAGACACAAACACCATTGGATGCCGGCTCAGTGGTCTAATGGTTAAGTGCTCAGGCGCGAAGCCAATAGCCATTTCATTGCACGAAATACTGGATGACGTGATACACATGACATTGGTCACCACCCAGTGATCAATCAATTGTGACCAAATCACAATATTTTTCATCCGGTGTTTCGTCCAATGAAATGGCTAGTTTTAAAAGTTTGATTTAATTGGTTAGTTATGTCTTAAAAATTGTCATAAATTATCAGTACTTGTTGACGAAGTACATTTTAATCGTCATTATGGAGGAGAGTAACGTGCATAGTACAAGCGTTGGTGTTTCTCACGTCACGGAAATGGAGGAAGTCTTTTTGACAACCTTGTTTCTGGTTGCGTTCCCATCGGTTGAAGCGTTAAAGACCGGTATCACAAATTTTGAAAGATCGACTTACAGTCATTATGTAGTGAGAGATTCGCATATTGGCAGAGATCAAAATTCGTATATTAAATTTGTGTGTTGGAGAAATGGGCGTATAAGATGTAGTGGTTCGTCACAGCGGATTAGACGGAGGAGGTGATTTGGTTAATTTTATTATAATTTTTCTCACGAAGGGCTTCCATGAACACCCAATGTCCGGCCTTCATGTTTTGTAAGATTGTAGACGGCTACTGAACTGTTGTACGTGGGAATGTGCATCACAATCACGAGTGCAATTCCCTGAGGTACCAAGGTAATTCATTGGTGCGCAGGTTAACGGATGGGGAGTTTGAAACTGTGAGACCGCTGCATTCCATATAAAGAATTTTGCTTACCAATCTTATGGGAAACGTCTGACTGATCAAAATGTCTGTAATATGCGGTACAAAGTATTCTCACACGCGAACCTTCCTGGTAAGCAAATTGCCGATTCATAATGTACACCATAGGCGATTACGGAAAATTACAAGCTCACATAACATCCTTGGGTGGGCTTTGCGAATACGAATTAGACGATGATAACTGTCCATCGTATTTTTTCTTCATGACTGCTGAGCAAATGAATTTGAAAGGTCATTTCTGTGATGTTAATGGTTTTGACGGGACGTACAAGACGAATAACGAGGACGTCTATTTATATCAGGTCGTAGCCGTTGATATGAATTTTAAGGCAATACCCGTTTGCATTGCATTTTTAAGTCGTGAAACGTCGACCATGATTTCTCGATTCCTCTTGCTTTTCCAACGGTCTACCAACAGTCGACAGGTGGTAGGCATTGTGACCGATGATTCACCTGCAATAGCTGCTGCCATCACGCAGGTCTATTCAAATGCCCACCATATTTTGTGTCGTGTACACCTTGTTCGCAATGTGATAAAGAGGGTAAGTGTATTGTTCATTAACATTAACCGTAAATGTAGAGGGTGCGATCAGAAATTATACAACTATTTTTTCGCCTGATGTTCACTCGAACGGTTGGAAGGTAAATCAAAAGGTGCATAACATCATTTTTTTGTTTTAACAATGTACTATCGTTAATCGAAAATTCCGACGGAACGTTAGCCAGATATGTGAGAGACCACCTACTACCGAAAAAACACAAATGGTCTACTGCTTTTCGACCATCATCAACGCTGCTTGAACTAAATAATACCAACTTCGTGGAGACGAGTCATCGAATTTTGAAGATGTATCAACTTAATCGAAAAACACCGGTGCTGAGATCACAGCACGATGGAGCATTCTAGAATTCCAACATGGCGTGCTACTATTGGTCAGTAGCATAATATGTCGTTAACGGATTGGCCGAAATATGATGTAGATTTAACAAACGTTAACATCTATAAATACCCATGTTTTCCTGTACAGAAACGAACCTTGGAGTAAAGTATTTCTCTCATACTTTGCGTCTTCTCTCTGGTGTTTAGGTCGCTGTGTAGTTCTAGCTTGCGGGTTACCAGAATAGCTTAGGAAACGAATATAGCGTTCAATCGACAATACTTATCAAGTTCCTTTTTCCCAAAACTTTCTTTTAATGTGATACATATAAGTATTCGTGGCAAGATAACTAACAACTTCAATTGGACGTTGACATTAAATTACTTGATTGGAAAGGAAAAATTTATCCCAATACACATTCACTAACAGTAGGATTGCACGATCGTGCATCTCAGTTGGTGTTTTTTTCTTAAAATGTCTAAACTTCTTTCAAGACTAACATTACACAAAAAGAATTATTCATTATCATTTCAAATGTAAAAATGCAAATTATGACATCCAATCAAAGCACTTGGTGCTATTTCGATTTCAACTAATCAGATTGCAAAGATAAACAGTTTACGACCAATTACAACATTATTAAAGGTGACAAAATGTTTGTTCATTTTCACTTTAGTACACACTTGTAAAACAAGTATATCAATCAACGATATCTAAATTTTTATCAGAATGGGTTTTTTGGAGAGTTTTAGAAATTTCACAGGTTGAAATCATGAGTCGATTGAAGCTAGACCACCATGAAAAACCTGGAAGCACTGGATGGCCGTTTCGTCCTAGTTCGGGACTCCCCAACAATGTGCATCCACGACTCTTCAGCACGCGATGCTCGAACTCAGGAATTACTGGCTTTGCTCACGAGGACTTAACCACTGAACCACCGAGCCGGCATCCTAAATTTTTTATTCACACCCTACCATTTTTTTAAAAATGGGTGGTAGGGAATCATATTTGCCGGGCACTCAATGTCAACCGTTGTTGCTAGGCTAATTGTTATCCATTCAGCTCTAGCCGATATTTGGCAAACACTATAAAATCTTCTCATGTAAAAAAACTATAAATGTACTAATGTTTTTCTTGTTGTGCTTCATATTATCAGTTAACCTTGTTATTTGGGATCTAATTTTCTTTCCCTGTTCAACCGTGTTCTGATTTTGGGGACTTGTCAAGTGAATTCATGTCCGAGATTACTAAGCAATAGGAATAGCTGGGTTATATGAAGCGAGAATCACATAACACACACACACACACCCATACTGAAAACCTTATACATACATACGTTTGATATTATCATATTTTCTTCTTATTTCTATTCATTAAAAAAGCCTTTAGGTGCCGCTGATTATATGAATTTAACTAAACGTTTTCATACAATAATTTTATATGATGTACCACAAATGGGAATGCATAATTTACCAAGTTTAAAACGTTTTACACATTTCATTGATGTTCTATATGATACACATACTCGTCTTATTATTGGTGCTAATTGTTCATTGGAAAATTTATTATTATTATCTAATAATGATACATCTTCTATTGAATTACAATTTAATCATCGTCAATTAATGGATGATTTAAAGATGAATATGGTAGGTTTTATGATAGAGTAGTTTATTTATTTATTTTAACACATAGATATTGATACAAGGAGGCACCGAATACATATGCGCCACACAGATCTCATTCGATATGTGTGAGGGCTGTGATACTGCCTGGGTGCCCAAACCGACACAGGTGGTTTTCTTAGGGAGCCACACCCCGAGCCTTCGACCTAAAGGTCTGATCCACAAAGCAGTGGAGCATCGTAAGGAGATGCAGTCCCATGGTAGCCGGTGACCAACAATAGGTTCATATGCCATTTGTTCCCTCAGGATACTGGAGCCCATGTGCACCATTGATTTGGAATCCGGTTAAAGCGCCGGACGTTCGCTTTTCGTCTTCTCATTTTCGTAAACAACACCCCTGGTGAGAGAAGGCAGTGAGTGGGATTTCCCTGTCAGAGGCTATATACGCGTGGTCATGTGAGAGCATTTCGAGAAGGAGAGCGGACTCTCGGCCGTACCAGGGCATTTGGTGGGCGATAGAGTAGTAGTTGTATGGTTATGTCATGGTAACGTTATAAGTGTAAATGGATATTTATCCATCCTTTTTTTGAAGACAACTGATATGTACTTCGATTTTAAACGCTGAAAGGGGGAGGGTGGAGAAAATTTGTTGTTCAAATGGATGATTTTGATGGAGTTTTATTCTCTGAGCTGGATGGTTTAATTGTGGAGTTTCCATTGTTATTGTGAATGATATCGTCAGCATAGACTTCAGGTAGAAATTCAAAAGAACAAAACCATCAAAATTTTGTAAACGCTTTTATTCATTCACATTCCAAAATTTTAGCTGACTTCCGTTTTTTAGTTCATATGATGATGTTCTACGCATACCTAATTATTGGATGTGTTGCTTTGCAATGGTTACATTAGCATTTAAAGGATTACTGGAACGTAGCCGTTTTTGTGGTAATTATACACCTACATGATTGATTCTGACTTTTCAATTGATTCAAACAGCTTGTGACTATTGAGTCTTCTCTATCATCCTAGTAGTTGTACTCTTTTTATAGGAAATTGTGACATCTAGTATATTTACGTTATTATATTTACACGCTTATACTTCTCGCTTGTGCTTGTATGTGTGCATGTACACTTATTCTGTCCAACACTTGTCTGCTTGTCATAGTATGTATTATCTATTTTGAGTTATATTAACCCTTGTAATGTGTAGTAGTTTGAGTAGGGAGATCTGCTTCTCGTCTGTCTATCGTAATGAATGCATGAAATCTAAGTGTTTGAAACACACGTATTTGACTCCGCGTTGCTATTAACGCGATTTATCGATAACACATATAAAACGTAAGTAGTATCTATATTTTGTCTTCAGCATTAGGAGTTCTATCATATTAAAGTCAGATCACGGGTGTAAAACATATATCAGTCGATAAGCTCGTGTAATGTTAGTTTAAGGAAATATGCAGACTTTATGATTGTGATTCGTACAACTGTACAGGCTCCCAAATGCCTTGGTATGACCGAGCATAAGGAGAGTCAACTCTCACATGACCACGTGTGTACAGTCACTACTAGGGAAGTCCTACTCACTACCTCCTCGCAGCGGGTATGTTGTTTACGAAATTGAGAGGTCAAAAACCGAATGTCCAGCGCTTTTAACGGGTTGGTGAGTACAGAGGATCCACCTATGACAGTTGGAAAACCCTCATCCCAAACCAACAGTGCACATGAGCTCTAGGATCCTGGATGAACAAAAGGCGTATGAACCTATTCTTGGTCATCGGCTGCCATTTGACTCTATCCCCTGATGTTGCTCCACTGCCTTGTGGGATAGACCTATAGGTCGAAGGCTCGGAGAGTGATTCCACAAGAAAGCCATCCGCTTCAGTTTTAGCATCCGGCAGTTGTCAAGCCCTCATACAAATCGAATGATTTATGTGACGCATATTTATTCAGTGCCTCCTTGTACCAATATTTATGTATTTAAATAAATACACTTGACATCGCTCAAAATCAATCGCATTAGTTCATCAGTCAGTCAGCTACAACGTAGGACCAGGCACATATATGCATCGGTCCAGGTTGCCATACCGTATTAGCACAGCAAGATGAACACCGGATTCATAGGAGTGGTTAGGTCAAAGGTGGTAATATATAGGAGAAGGATTGCATATAAGGATACAGTACAGGAAGAAAGAATTAGTTAATAGAAAGAAAGATATGAAGTGATTTTAATCTCTTATTTGTTGCTACCTTGACGTGGTGGTCGGGCTTGCCTATCGTGATGAAGAAACCGAGCTATACTGGCTGGAACAACTGTTCCTCAACGTCCTACCATGTCAGACAGGTCGTTTGAAGAGCAGTAAGACTAAAAGCAACAAACCCAAGGTCCGAAGGCGAAGTCGTACTGCTGACTGTACAGAGGTGTGACAGCAGTAAGGTGTTTCCTTCAGACAACCAGCATCTGCAGCGATGCTGCCTTTCCACAAGGAGGGGTGGGGTTAGAAAATATCGACCCTAAAAATGCACACCTCGCTTTATCCCACGGATATCCGTCTCCGGCGGTAAGGTCTCAACAAGTACGGAGCTAACACAAAAATCACCCATAAAAAGGTCGTGTGTGACCGACCTCAAGCAGTTGTCCATTGGGCACTGCGGTCACGCTTCCAGGTCACTAAGACCACTTCTAATCCGATTTCCTTTTCAGTTACCTCCAGAAGAACCCTTCCACGGTGTGGGCAACCGGGAAGTGATAACCGCCCTCATACCTCCAACAGCACTAAAGACCACTGTATTCATAATCAACCTCCCTCTTTAATTCCTATTATTCCTTCTACATCGACTTCAAACTCTAAACTTCTTCTTTCGGCTTCCCCCTCAAGTGTCACCATAGCATTAGTTCATATTCTTTACTTAATACATCTTGAATTGAATTGGTGTTCCAAAATTTATTGGTTTAAATATAGAGTTACAGACAAGCTGAAGATGTCTACTTTAAACTATTATCGTAATGTTTTTTTATGTGTTATCATTGTTTTTAATGCAATTTCTTTCTGACAATTCTAGGATCATCCAACTAATATGAAAGCATCAATATTTACAGGTGATGAAGATTTGTTTGCTTATTCTAGAACATTATCCAGATTACGTGAAATGCGTTCAAAAGTATATTGGGATCAAAGTGGACCAAATCGTAAAGTTGACTAAGAAAAGAGAACATAAACATTTCACAAAAAGATAGATGTTCAATAGAGTATTTGTCTTTATATCTTATTATCTATGACTTTGAAAAACAGAAAGAACAATCCTACTTTTTATTATTTTTTTTTGTAGATAAAATATTATACACAGATAGATTAGTTTACAATACCCATACATTTTGTAAAATATAGTTTTCAATCACATCTAATAGTGGTTTGTCGATTAAATTCGTATTGTGTCCCATTTGAAGAGAGAGTTATGTAATTGAGCTCCCCTGACGCTAGTCGTTGTTGTCCAACGTGTTTCACTGATCCCAAGCACCACTAGGTTGTATCTCCTCATCTCTGCAGCAATTTGGGAGACTCTCTCGATCTCCCACATTGTACGAGCATTCTATGTACCTAAATAAATAGTTGCTCTGGTTGTCAGAACTCAAAACAACTGTCAACCAATACCACGGTCAGGATTTTTAACACAAATGTCAAGACAGTTCTACTGTATGAAGCGGAAACCTAGAGAACTATGAAAGCCATCAACCAGAAGATACAGGTGTTTTTTAACAGTTGTGTATGCAAAATACTTCGGATCCATTGGCCGGACACTATTAGCAACAACGTACTGTGGGAGAGAACAAACCAGATCCCAGCGGAGGAAGAATTCAGGAGGAAGCGCTGGAAGTGGATAGGACACACATTGAGGAAAGCACCCAACTGCGTCACAAGACAAGCCCTCACATGGAATCTTCAAGGTCAGAGGAAGACCAAAGAACACATTACGCCGAGAAATGGAGATAGACATGAGGATAATGAACAAGAATTGGATGGAATTAGAAAAGAAGGCCCAGGACAGAATGGGTTGGAGAATGCTGGTCGGTGGCCTATGATCCAATATGAATAACAGGCGTAAGTAAGTAATGTAATTGAGCACACACTAGCTAAGTATATGTACTTATATTGGAATAGTACAACTTTATCGTGTACAATTCCTACTGCACAATGGGGATAATAGACGAAATCTCCATCACTGTCTTCAATAACTCTTTAAGAAGCTAAATCGAAACGGTTGAATTAAACGAAAGTTTATTTTATGTATTCAGTAGAAAACGAGAATCAATTTTCATGCAAAAAAACAAATTCCTTGAATGTTTAGAACTCTTCAATCAAACAGCATGAATGAATAAGAAGACTGTATAACAAGTTGTATCATGTTTCATGCTAAGAGTAATACGTCAGAAACATTATCAATAATGAAACGGTCTAATTTAAGAATAGATAAAGTTGAAGAAACTTTAGTATTGTTTCAATTACACTCAAGTAACACGAAAAGAATATGCTTTGTCGAAAGAGCTGTTACCTACTGTCCTTTCTACATCTACGTACGACGTCCGGATCCGCATAAGTCATGGACTAGTGCTACGTTCTGTGTTGACCACGTTGAGTTTTTTAAATCCGTTTCTATACCAGCAAGTATCTTTTATTTGGTCAGGCACACGTAACACTTGGCCAGAACATCTAAGTCAATAAAGAACCACGACTTCAACTGATTTACCTAATGCATAACCCTAACATTCCTTTCAAAGTCGCTCCACCTTGTCCTAGCAATCGGTGACTCCAACAGTAGCAAGCATAATCTACAAAAATGTTCTCGATGAAACACAGCTGTTTCCTTTATAAATACAAACCAAACAAAATCAATCGCGCTTATTTGCCATTTAAATATTAGTACAATTAGTCACGAAAATTAAATGCGCCACACAGAATATTCATCATTCAAAAGCTAACCGATACTAAAATTACGCCTACTTCACAGCCTAGCACATTTAATTCTACTACCGCACCCTCAAATGATGGCATCACAGTATTGCTGAATTTCACTACCATACCTGTGCTAACGTCATTTTTCACATGTAGTTCCGGCGTTACGATGACCCATTTTACCAATCAAGATTATGCTTGTAAAGTTCTCTTTCCACTTCGGAAATTCGATCAAAGTGAGTTAGGTAGGTACGACGATTTGATTTTGCCTCTGAACATACATGATCGCTCATTTTCTGACATTGTTCAGTCATTAAGCCAACAGCTTAGAGATAACTCCTCATTGTTCAATACACGTTATCGATGTTTAAAGATGATTATGGACGAAGACGCTGACTTCCCCAAGCAGGTGGTTTCCTCAGGGGTACACTCCATTAATCTTTAACTCAGAGGTCTAATCCACAAAATGGTGGCGCAACGTTAGGAGATGCAGTCCCATGGCAGCTGGTGATTGACAATGAGTTTACAAACCATTTGTTCCCTCAAGATCGCCGAGCTCATGTGCGCCATTGGTTTGGAATCAGGGTTTTCCAACTCCTTTAAGTGGATCCTCCATACCCACCAACGCGATCCAGCCGGCTGCTGCTACCTTGACGTGGTGGTCGGGCTTGCCTGCCGTAACGAACCAGTCGATATAGTGGCTGGAGAAATCGTTCCTCAAGGTCCTACCATGCCAGACAGGTCATTTGAAGAGTCGTAAGACTAAAAGCAGCAAACCCGAGGGCGAAGACCTACTGCTGACTGTACAGAGGTGTGACGGCGGTAAAGTCTCAACAAGTATGGAGCTCACAAAAACGTCGTGTCCGACCTCAAGCAGTTGTCCCTTGGGCATTGCGGTCACACTCTCAGGTCACTAAGACCACCTATAACTCAGTTTCCTTTTAAGGTACCTCCAGAAGAATCCTTCCACGGTCTGGGCAATCGGGAATTGATAACTGCCTTCATACCTCTAACAGCACTCAAAACCACTGTATTCATAATCCATCTCCCTAAGTTAGAATTTATTTTCTACTCATTAAATAATTTTTTATACTCTGTAATTCTTAAAGTTTTAACTATTTTCAATGATTGACATTAATTATGTCAATTCGGTCAGTTGGATTCACGAGTCAGTTTAAGCTAAACTACCATTGAAAACTTAAAAGCACTGAACGACTGTTTTGTCATAGTATGGGATTCATCAACAGTGTACATTTACGGTCTCCAAGCTAGTCTTGAACTCAGGACCATGCGTGTGAACGCTTTACCTGTGCAGCACTGAGCCGGCATCCAACGGTGTTAATGTCAACTGTGAAAATAGTACAATCTCTTAAAACCCTTATACTGATATAAATATATATCCCTTGAGTCAATACCAATGTATAAATGGTTAAGATAATGTAGTTGAGATGGGGAGGGGGTAGAATATATCTTCCAAAAAGACAAATTTCATGTCATTCAAACTACAAACGCCCTGATACGTCCGAGAGTGGG
Source organism: Schistosoma haematobium (assembly GCF_000699445.3). NCBI lineage: Eukaryota > Metazoa > Platyhelminthes > Trematoda > Strigeidida > Schistosomatidae > Schistosoma > Schistosoma haematobium. The sequence goes on from NC_067195.1 coordinate 3,526,566, forward strand.
GAGAGTCCTCTCTCCCTCTCGAAATGCTCTCACATGGCCACGCGTATATAGCCTCTACCAGGGAAATCCTACTCACTGCCTTCTCGTGGCGGGGGTATTGTTTACGAAATTGAGAGGACGAAAAGCGAATGTCCGGCGCTTCAACCGGGTTGGTGAACATGGAGAGTTCACCTAGGGGAGTTGGAAAACTCCGATTCCAAACCACTGGTGCACATGGGCTCCAGTACCCTGAGGGAACAAACGGCGTATGAACCAATTATTGGTCACCGCCTACTGTGGGATTGCATCTCCTTACGATGCTTCACAGCTACGTGGATCAAACTTTCATGTCTAAGGCTCCTGGTATGGTCCCCTAAGAAAAACACCTGTTTCGGTTTGGTCACCCGGACAGTATCACAGCTCTCACACATATCAAATGAGATCTGTATGACGCATATGTATTTGGTGCCTCCTTGTACCATTATCTATGTGTTAAAATATAAATACAAATTGGATAAAACTTTAATTGGTTTTTCTTTTTGTTTTTGTTTACAATAACCTACACCATTCACATTGATATTGTAATTGAAATCGTATCATTGATGTAAGATCCAAAATAAATGGACAGTAAAAGTATTGAAGGTTGAATATATAAATAAATATAAAGACTGTTAAATATTTATAATAATAATAATAATAGTCTATTTCTAACATTGAATAATGAAAGACATTCTGGCATTAAATGTTCAATAGTAAAACAATCCAAGTGAACATTTTCTATTCTTCTCTTTCAAAAATATCATTTTTTTGGTACTACAGATCAACAAGATGGTTCCTTTTTTGATGGAATTAACTAGACATAAAGAGAAATAGATAAGTATTAATAATAACAGACATGGTATTATTATTATAATAAATAACGATTTTTTTATATGAATGAACAAGTAAACTATTCAAATGAATATTAAATGACTAATTAAATAATCATAGAACAATATAGACTATTTGGTTGAAATCCGTGTAACTATCGTAACCAATGGTTAGAGACTGTGTGGGACATGGCTCAGAATCGATCGATCTGATAAGTTTTGCAGATTGAACGCTATATTCGTTTCCTAAACTATTCTGTAACCTTCAAGCTAGAACTATACACCGACCTGAACACGAAAGAGAAGACTCAAAGTATGCGAGAAATACTTTACTCCAAGATTCATTCCAATGCAGAAAAAAAACAGGGTTTTTATAATATTTTAAATGTCCTTGGGTTGCTAGAAGATTCTGGAAATGCTACTAAACATAGTAGCAGTGTAGCGGTCAGCTAATCAAAACCTCTGCATGTGAAGTTTCGCCCCTTGATATTTTTGGCTAAAACTTCAAGTGAACGCTGATTGGAGGAAACGCATCTTAGTGTTTCCAGATCCTTGCTTGTCTTTGGCGAGAAATCTGCCGGATCACCCCGACACGATCACAATGGCATAAGGTGTATACACTTTCTATCTTCCCTTAAACTATGAAATTAAAATTATTTCATATCTTTCTTTCTACAAACTAATTCTTTCTTCCTGTACTATATCTTTACATAAAATCTTTCCTTTATATGTTACAGCATTGAGTTAACTGCTTCTATGAATTTGGTGTTCGTCTTACTGTGCTAATGAGGTATGGCAACTTGGACCGATGCATATATGTGCCTGGACCTACGTTGTAGCTGACTGATAGACATTGAACACACACACATAAATCATACATCAAGATTATTCCTCAGTTACAAAACGAATTCAAGATGCCTCATTTTCTTCTGAAGTAACATATATCTAAAATTGTATGGAGAGGATTTGTAGCTTAATTCTATCTGAAATTTTCACTGATGTTGTCCAAGAGGAGATTGAAATCATGACGAATATATGTATCTACATTAAAGAACAAAACTCCACTAGAATTCTGTATGTTCATGCTGGGTTATAATTAGTTACAAAAAGATTTCCTTGAGGCTAACTTCGTATTGGTAAAGGATAGTAAATCAGTTGATGAGGTTGTGAATCTTCATCAATTGAGATGGTTGGGTCACGTGTTACGTATGTCTGAACTTCGATTACCATGACGCACAATGCTGACTAGTGTTGGAGACTGATGGAAGAAACTTAGGGGCGGCTAAACCAAAATGTGGCATCAGTCCACAAAATCACTAACTTCTCGTGTGAGCTACGTTGGCAGATACAGACTACTTGGTTGTGGTCCGCGCGACTATCGTAACCAATGTTTGTAGACGCTGGGTGACATAGCTCAGGATCGATCACAATGGTGTAGGTGTATACACGCTTTGTCTGCCCTTAAACTGTGTGATTAAAATTACTTAATACATTTCTTTACTAGACTACTTTACCTAGTAATCAGTAGTTAGCCGTTTTAGCTTGTATCTCTTAGTAGTTAAATGAATTATCTACAAACTAGCTGTTCTATTATCGAGTGAAATAGAGATTTTTTCGATGTTGCTTGGATAATCATTTTAAGTGAGTTCGACCATTGTTTCAGTGGATTTTTGACAAAACATAACCATTTTTATTGTAATAAAACTATGTGAACAGTGAACAATTGTTAATTTTATGAACCTGTTGTTATGAAACTGAAACATTTTGGATAATGCAGAATAGACGAATCATGGCTAGTAGTGAAATCCAGAATGGGCCTTTCATCTTATTTGAAGCTCGTCAACTGAATGGACCTGGATCTCAGAGTTGATATCCACCCCGGAATTCAAACCTAGTATCTTTTAGCTTTGAACATCATCGTGTTATCTGATTAACTAGAGTCTAGATGGCCACTCACATGTGTAATGAGTATGAGTTTTAATTCAATGTGAAATGGTTCGGATTATCCCGCGCTGACGAGTTTAAAACAGGACAAAAAGCGCGTCCTGGATTCCATTGTTAGCTATAGTCTATCTATTCTATGTAAACTTGCGGTATAATGACTATATCGAGGCAATCCGCAAAGGATGCACATAAACCAAGTAAGACTGATCGAATTCTAGTTAAAATATTAACAACCGGATAATCCAAGCCACTTCACTTTGAATAATGTATAGTACTGCTACTAGTGATTCCTCTGAGGATTTAAGACAGATTTTATAAGTATTAAATAAATATTTTTCACTTACCTTAGTTACAGTACCACCAGCAATTGATTCACCGCCAACACGAAGCATAAATCGTCCAAGAGGTTTACATTTTTCATAAACTTCTATACATATTGGTCTTTCAAATGTTAACTCTACATTTGCTGTACAATTACCAAGAAGACATCTAAAGAATAAAGAAATTAATGCAAGGTAATATTTAGAAAAATATTCACTAACAATTTGTGAATGTTTCAAGCACAAAACACAACAAAATCACAGACTACATAATATCATAACAATGTTTTTTTTGTTGATCAAATACATTGACTAGGGTGCACTTTACGTTTTTTAAAACGGTCTGCTTGTTCAGAGCCCTTTATAAGCCTGAGCACCTAAAACTCTTCACAGAACTAAACATATCGGTATTGTAGTAAACATGGAAAATTTAGACCGACAAGATGGAATAAAATATTTTACATTTAAAAACTCAATATCGACATTATTGGTGAACTACTGACTTATCCTCAACTTTACTAGTTATAGCTGGTTATTTGTTTAAACATATAAATATTGGTACAATGGGGTACCAAATAGATATGCGCTACATAAATCACTCGATTTGTATGACGGCTTGACAACTGCCGGATGCTAAAACTGAAGCGGATGGCTTTCTTATGGAGTCACTCTCCGAGCCTTCGACCTATAGGTTTATCCCACAAGGCAGTGGATCAACATCATGAGATACAGTCCCATGGCAACCGGTGACCAACAATAGGTTCATACGTCTTTTGTTCATTCAGGATCCTGAAGCTCATATGTACCATTGGTTTGGAATGGGGTTTCCTAACTGTCATAGGTGGATTCTCTGTATTCACTAACCCGTTAAAAGCGCTGGACATTCGGTTTTCATCCTCTCAATTTCGTAAACAGCATACCGGCTGCGAGAAGGTAGTGAGTAGGACTTCCCTAGTAGTGACTGTACACACGTGGTCATGTGGGAGTTGACTCTCCTTATGCTCGGTCATACCAGGGAATTTGGAGGCCATAGCTGGTACTCATTAGATCTTCAGAAATCTGTCTCGAATTTGATTTGGGCCCTTCATTGTACTAGTAACAAAGTGTCTCGAACGTGTTTAAAACTGTTCAACGCTCCGTATGTCACAATTTTCCCAATACCGATAACTTTATTCGATGAAAATCATTTTTAAACTATACAAATCTCCTTACAAAACGTTTTAATCTATTTTTACTCGAAACTAATGTATCTCACACCAATATATATACTACTTATCTTGACAGACATCAGTCAGTCAGTCAGCTACAACGGTCGGGCTTGACAGACATAAGTAACATACACAGCACCACAACTGAATTATAATTACCAAACAGACAACTGGTCGGAAAGCGTTTGGTGATATCTTGACAAATTCATAAAAAAACACGTTATCTTAAGGCTACACTCTTTAGAATCATAATCAAAGATTATGATGATAGGATTCTATCTGTAGAATAATATGCTTTAATATGGAAGATAAACTGACTGACCTTGGTTTTCGAACAACTTTTTCCATTTTGTTTTCTCGACGAGTCATGGATTTTAATTTAGTAATAGTGGCGGCTACATTGGCACAATTATAATAGTATATAACCTGAAAAGAGATAAGTAGAGAATACTCAATTTACAATTCTAAAATAAAAAACTGAATATCAACTGCTAATGTGTATAAATTGGAATACTACAATACAGTTAAAACTAACCGATAGTAACCTTTTATACATTGTCATTTATATACAAAGAGAAAAACCCACTAAACATGACAGAAGTTATACTTCAAAATTAATTTGTTCACACAACCCAAGAATTGTTTTTTTTACTTGATCACATACAACTACTGTATATGCATTTCAGTAGTAAAGAGAAATTCCTTTACATTCTACACCATAATAACAAGGTGATTCAAATAAGATGGATTTTATTACAATGTTGTTGAATAATATTATCAAAATTCATTATAGTTATACCTTAGATGAACTTTCTACTTCATTATGTTAGCTAAAATCAAAGTCAGAATTTTCATTACAGACAGCAAAAAAGTTCAACTATATGTAGCTGAAACTTGGAGAACTACTGCAAACATCATCGAAAAAGTGCAAATATTTATAAACAATTGTCTACGCAAGATACTACAAATCTGTTAGCCCGATACTATCGGCAACAACATGCTATAGCAGAAAAAAAGTCAGCTTCCAGATAAAGAGTAAATTAAGAAAAGACGCTAAAGGTAGGTATGACATATATTGCAGAAAGCATCGGACTGCATGGAATCCGCAAGGTAAAATGTAAAGCATATCAAAGAACACATTGCGCCAGGAACCGGAGGTATATATTAAAGGAATGAATAGCACTTTACAAATCTGGAAAGCAGAGCCCAGGACAGTGTTGGTTGGAGAATCCTGATTGGCGGCCTATGCTTCTCCACTAGAGGTAACAGATATAAGTTGTGAGTTGTAAGCAACATGTGTATTTTTTGCTGGATTCTTATTGACATAATAATATATATAACCGAAATATAACAGAAGTTCATGAATATCCACAATCAACTCTTCGAAAATTTACCTTCAAAAGACCAACTAACCATATATTACTGACCAATATAGTGTAAATAATAAAACATTCAACTACTACACACAAAAGACTTGGAAATTCCTACGTTCATTAATTGTGACAACATTTAGTTGTTAATTAAATGGAAGGTGTCGATTGGAAAGAATGATAATTTAATTTTGTGATACGTTTTTTCAATGGTGTTACTCAGTCAGTCAGCTACAATGTAGGACGAGGCACATAAATGCATAGGTCCAAGTTGCCATACCTCATTAGCATAGCAAGATGAACAGCGGATTCATAGGAATAGTTACTTCAATGGTGGTAATATATAAAAGAAGGATTGCATATAAGGATATAGTACAGAAAGATTTAGTACGTATAGAGAAAGATATGATGTTCCGTGAATGTATATCAATGCACAAGCAAATAAACTTCCTGTTCATTCGGTGCAACACAAAAACACCAGGAGCAAGGATTTCAGCAAGACTGCGTTCACTGAGCTAGACAATTTGAAAATGTTGAAAACTAGAACCATTATAGAATGACTGGATGCTCAAATATACCGGAAGAGCACATATACAAATTAAATTCTTAAATACAATGACAACTATAGAAAAAATTTGCAAAATCAAAAGAATGACGACACATTGTAGCACACCAATTATACGGAGAAATGAAGTAAGGTACCAACTTTCAAAGGAACAACTGCTCACCCCAATTTCATCAAATAATATTTATCAAACTTGTCAACAAGTAAATAAAATCAAATATAGAAAATAACAAACGAAATATCCTACTATATATGAAGAAAATATCGGAGAATACAAATCGACTGTTGAAATGTAGGCGTATCTCATAAACCATCCAACGCTATGCAAACAGAAAAAACACAATAACAAGAGAAGTGTGGTATTATTGACAAAATAAATTGTTTCATCTGCGAAAAACACAGTAACATCTAGAAATGATATTGTTAATTGAATAATATTCAACTAACATAAATGAGGCAAGGTAAACAGAACAGTAAAAACAATAACGACAACCAACGAAACTGACAATAATGACACTTACAGGATAACCTTTCGTAATAGGTTGCTGTATAGAGAATACTAACAATTTAGCTGAAATACAAGTGGATGGTTGTATTAGATTGTCTGGATCAGTAAGTAAATCACCAGGAATAAGAGTTTGAAATGGATCAATGTCTGTTAACATCAACGCCACTTGATCACCGGCAAATGCAAATTTAACAACTTGATCTAACAATTTGCCTCCAAGATCACCTGAAAGACATATATGTAAAGGAATAGTGATCAGGCATGTTTATTGCACGTCAAAGTAACCGCCTTCCCTGAAACGCAGTGTTCGCTAGCATAAGGATTTTGATTAACATTACAAATGGAAGTATTAAAACCATTCTTATTACTATAAGGAAAGATGGATGGTGGCTAGCAGTGGGAGTCCAGTTTGATGCGCATTTCATTCTATTTGGGACTCGTCAGCCGGATGTATCTGCGCCTCAGTGTTGATGTTCACCCTGGGACTCGAACCCAGTACCGTTCGCTTCAAACCCCATCGCGTTATCCACTTAGATACTGAGTCCTGATAGCCACCTGCTTGTGCAAGTGGCAAATAACACAGGTGGGTTATTAAGTTTATTTGATGATAATCAGTCACATCATTGATGATGATTTGATTTATTGTTTACAAACCATATCTGTTGAGTACACTATCATATGTTATCAATTAAAAACATAACATCTTTAATCATAAGTCTACTTAAACACTGGTTACTGACTTCCTAAGCTGTTCTCTATATCCCCAGACTAATTCTACACTTGAAATTGAACAATAGAGAAACGACGCAAAATATGAGTAGAAGCTTTACTCCAAGGTTAATCCATGTACAAAACATCGAGTTTATAGGTTTTCGGATGATCTTGATCTTGTAGAAACTTCTGAGAAGGTAGTAACATAAATAACTAACCAATCAAGATGTGATACATAATACTTCATATTTCAAATGCTTCTGAGAAACTTCTATTCAGTCGTGATTGGATAGAATATTTCTAACCTTTTCTGTGTTTTTGGAGACTATTAATGGATATGTATGCGCTCCCAACAATAAGCTACAATTATCTCGAAGACGCTAACCTTGAAATTTGCACATAACATGGGTTAGTCCAACAGTCTATGGAGTACATAGGAATGATACCATATTTTGATGTAGCTACCCCTGAATACGCTTCTAATCTATTCCTATGGTAGTGGGCAGACTAGAACATCAATATAAAACAACTTTATTATAACTTAAGATCAAATATATATAACAGAAGAAAAAGTGAAATTGTTGAGTAGGCTTTCGGAGAACTTCAACGGAGCCTCCAGAGGCCCAAAAGGAGCCGAAGAGTCCTAGCCAATCAGAGCACGATGGAGCATTCTAGAATTCCAACATGGCGTGCTACTATTGGTCAGTAGCATAATATGTCGCTAATGGATTGGGCGAAATATGATGTTGATTTAACGAACGTTAACATCTATAAATACCCATGTTTTTCTGTACAAGAACGAACCTTGGAGTAAAGTATTTCTCTCATACTTTGCGTCTTCTCTCTGGTGTTTAGGTCGCTGTGTAGTTCTAGCTTGCGGGTTACCAGAATAGCTTAGGAAAAGAATATAGCGTTTAATTCGCAAGACTTATTAGAAGTATTATGATATTAATATGATATGATCGTGTTCAAAAAATGACGTCACTGTTTAGTACCATAAATACTCTGAGATTATTGAAACTATCAATAAAATCAGTAATGCACATTTCATCTAGCATAACTTAAAACTTTGAAATAAATTTCAAGCTTCTAAGAAGAAAAGCGATAGAAGTGATAATACAATAGATTTCTAGTTTTTGTTATCCAACGGGGTTATTAACCATTGGAATAAAAGTAGATTCCCTCTGACTTGTGAACTTTATAATTAGACAATAAACGTCTTTAATTCTAAATCCTAAATACTACTACAGAACTAATAAAATAGGGTTGGAAGATAAAATTGCAAAATATTCACAAAACAAGTTTATATGGTAACAATAGCTAGATGATTTGAACCTTTAGATTGACAGTGGAAACAATAATGAATCCTTCTAGAATATATATATACCTCAAATGTTATGTTTATAGAAAGAATGTGAAACAATTCAATTCAATAAACTAACCTTCAGCATCATTTTGACCTGTACGAGTATTACACAATGATCTGATAGATTTCACACAAGTTCGTACATCACTTGGCAAACAAATAACTTTACTTGTAGGTATATTTACACCACTAGAAATAGCTCCAGATATAACTCGTCCAGCAACCATTGGTACACTGGAACCAGCAGGTTTAAATATATCACTGACAACAAAACGAAAAGGTCCGTCAACAGTTCTATCTGGTGATGGAATTGAATCTAATTAAATAAATAAATTATTTTAGTTAAAATATGTTATAATTAAATGAATAACATGAAAATGTAAATTATTTATTTGATTAAGCTTTCTAATTGAACAAAATTATTAAAATACTTATGAAACTTTCACATTCGTCAAAAAAAGGGAGAAGTCTAGCTTAATAGTATGACCATGAAATTGTTTTGAAAGCTAATGAATAACATTTGATAGATAGACAATTATATCATGTTAGTTTTAATCTAATATATTTGAGCACATAAATATTGGTACAAGAGGGCATCAAATAGATATGCGCCACACAAAACAATGAGAATGGGAAGAGAAAAAAGAAGGTGTGTGTATAAGGAAAAAACGAACAATAACGACCACAGATTAGTGTAAAGTAGTGTAATAATAATAATGGGGGAAACGGACAGATACAACCAGAAGAAATCTTTCAGTTAAAGAAAATACAACCGCTTTTTTATGAAGAAAGTAAAAGAAGGTTACAGCAGGATCGACACTGGCCTCTATTCTGAGCCACTGTGTTACATTAATTGTAAGCCCCCAAATGCCCTAGTATGGCCGAGAGTGGGGATAGTCCGCTCTCCCTCTCGAAATGCTCTCACACGGCCACGCGTATATAGCCTCTGACAGGGAAGTCCTACTCACTGCCTTCTCGTGGCGGGAGTGTTGTTTACGAAATTGAGAGGACGAAAAGCGAATGTCCGGCGCTTTAACCGGATTCAAAATTAATGGTGCACATGGGCTCCAGTATCCTGAGGGAACAAATGGCGTACCAACCAATTGTTGGTCACCGGCTACCATGGGACTGCATCTTCTTACGATGCTCCACTGCCTTGTGGATCAGACCTCCAGGTCGAAGGCTCGGGGTGTGGCTCCCTAAGAAAACCACCTGCTTCTGTTTAGGCACCCAGGCAGTATCACAGCCCTCGCACAAATCGAATGATTTATGTGGCGCATATATATTTGGTGCCTTCTTGTACAAATGTTTATGTGTTTAAATAAATAAATAATTGTAACAATTATCAACACTAAGCTATATTTTATTATGTACCGAATTAAATTAATACAAGTTTAAATTTTTGGCTTACGATATGTTATGAAAACATCAAAAAATCTAATTTCTATCTATTAAAATATCACAAATACATCGTCATTTTATCATTAACATTCTATGCAATACTCAGTTTATTAGCTCTAAACTTAGTAATTATACTTTACTTAAACTTATTCTTATCATTCATAGTCTCAAATCGAACGAACGGAAGGCAAGGGAAACGTTTATGTGTAAGTGTACGGAATGTACAGAAATGGGTGTATTTAGTTTTTTTGGTATATGTTATATCATTATAATCCAGCCATCCAGCTCAGAGAACAAAACTCCACCAAAATCTGGAGGCCTCGTCGCGCTTTCTGAAAGCCTTCCCAACAAAAAGCCTGCTCCTTTAAGTGCAAAATTTATCTGAAATATAATTTAATAATAATTGATACTGTTTTCTTATACAAAAGGTAAACCGTCAACTAAGTTGCATCCCCAATGACGTAAAAATGTCTGAAAACATTGATATCTTCATCATTATTGGTATCACAGATCTTGAATTGTCATTCTGTCGACTTTCGAGTGACTTAATAAAAATTGCAAAAGCTGTGATTGTTTATAAGAGTAAGTAATTATGACTTGATAAAAGACAAACATAAACTGATCTCAATAAATGAGCTTTTGTAGTGGAAAAACGTCGATTATAAACCTTGGAATTTACTTATAAGCCAGGTAATGTCAAAATATGTATTTAGCCTCCACCGATTTTCTCAGAAGCGATAGATTATGAATTTCGAAAGACCAGCGTACTCATTCGATAATAATGATAATAGTAATAACAATAATAACAAGGGACTTAAAACTTTCAAGGTACATAGGTGTATCTGTGAATTTACATGTATTTGTGATAGCAAGTGTATAGGAAGGAGAGAGAGAGAGAGAGAAGGAATTCTACTAGGTTTTCCGAACACATTCCTAGAAACCTATAGCTGAAACGGAGTATAGTCATCACAAGTGCAACTGCCAGACACCTTTAAGATAGTGGATATCAAGTGAATGTAAGTTATGCGTTCAAAATAATTAACAGACAAGATGGTTTTTGTACAGGTTTGATTATTATATTGCAACCTATAGATGAAACAATATAAATAGATACATACTTGTAAATCAGTTTTTTCTGTTGATTTAATGTGACAGCTAGGGACGATGAACAGGTCCTATGTTGATTATGACGAAGACATTGACATAGAAACAAGGTTGTTTGTAAGAACACTAGAGTCACACGTAATACAATGAGGGATTATTTATATCAATAGCATTTAAATGAAAGCACCATCAGTTCCAGAAGCAATAAATGGTAAACAATTACAGAACCACTACTTACCGATAAGTTCGAGTAACGAAGGTCCCGTATACCACGCAAACAGGTTAGAACCTGTCTCTGACGTATTTTTACTGCTATTGGACAAGTTTTGAGGTACTAAGTTAGCCCCGACTAACCCAGATACTGGACAATACACAACTCCGGAAAAATTCATAGATTTTAAAAAACTAGATATTTGTGTCTGAATTTCATTGAATCGTGACTGACACCATTCTACTGTATCCATTTTGTTTACAGCGACAATTAAACGAGAAACTCCTAATAAACGAGCCAATCGAGCATGTTCCCTTGTCTGACCTCCAGCACCAATTCCAGTTTCAAATTCACCCCGAGTAGCATTGATAACTAGGAGAGCAGCATCAGCTTGAGTCGCACCGCCAATAACTTGTGGAACAAAATCCTTATGTCCAGGAGCATCCATTAGAGCAACCTTTGCATATCGAATAAAAATAAGTATCGTTTCAATACACAGTATGCAATGAATCAAGGTTAGAAAGAAGATATATATTGTCTTTAATGACAATTTATTAAGAATAACTCATTATTCATTTACTGTTTAGAACATCTTTTTACCACCTACAAACATTTTATTTCCACCACACAAATATAAATCATCAGATATAAGAAAAAAGTCGAGAAACAGGATTTTAATAGAGTAAAAATTAACGCATAAATGTTGACTTAATCACTCATAATATAACTCGATAGCAAAGTACAAGTTAATGCACATCATTTTGAGTTAATTATTGAAAGTGAATTGAATTGGGCCCTGAAACTATAACCTAATTAGCTATAATTTATGTTTTTGAATAATTAAACTTCACTGTTCAATAAACAAAAATAGAAGGCAAATACAGATGTCATTAGTTCTTATAAACCGAGGAAACACTTAATGCTTCAACAATTCACTGGAAACGTTAATAAATGTCTTAAAAGTTAAAGGATTTGTCGTTTGAATGTAGATTAGAGTTACATTCCATCTACTTATATTTTGACAGTATCACATAATAAAATTGTCGGTATATCTGATGATTGAATGAGATTGGAAGTGAAGAATGAAAGGTATAGAATTATATGCTGACGTAAAGAACTTACAAGATAATAAAATATGTATTGTTGCGATTGAATTCAAGCTGAATATGAGCTTCGATAAAGAAGCCTGTACCTCACCATAAATAATTAATAATATGGTAGTTAAGTCTTTTTTAGCTTATTATTTTAGCTTACAGTATGGTCAACATATGTTACTCCCGTCATCAATATAGAAAACCTACTGACGACATCTAGTCAGTTGTGACCAATATACGACTTCTTCAGTTATGGGAATCCAACCAAGTTGTCACAAATATCAATTTAATAAGATTAAAAAGAATATACTGTGCCATTGACGGCAATAAAAGACTAACAACTATAGATTTAAGAGAATGAATGAAATTTTAAAAAATGAGAAGTAGGAAATAATGTTAAAGCTCAAGATCTGCAGAAAGCATAAGGATGAATACATCGATGTCATTACAACCGATTTCAAGCTAAATCACTTATCTTCTGTAACCATAGATTACGGCTAGCAGTGGCTTAGTGGTTAAGGCATTTGGCTTCCAACCCACTAAGTTGGAAGTTCGAATTCAGTTTCATCTACTTTGGCTAGGACAACGAGGTTGTAGTTTCACTAATCCTTGCAATTAGAATGTGACTCGAAGTCAAGTACACAAATATGTACTTAGTATATGTTCATTAGAAGACTGAACTACATGACTCAAATTAACAGTTAGTAACCTCATGGGTTGATGATTCTAAATGTTCTATTTTCGTTACTGTTAGCCTTTTCCAAGCCTATCCCCATGCTACCTAGTATAACTTATTATGGTAAATGGTGATTGAATATCCGTAATACGTGTTCACATAAATCCAGTTGATGAGGCATTTGGTTAGATTATAATTTATGGACGACTTTTGATGGATGCTTAAGTGACCTTACGACTGTCGACCAACTTACTAGCATTAAATGAAGGTTATAAATTAGTGTAGAGAATTCGGATTAGGATTTACGGCTGGACAGTAGGGTTAGGAATTAGAGTAAGGTTTTTCATCACGATCTAACATCAGCTATAATGCCAAAATATTACTAAACCATATGGATGAACGAATTTCGCACCAAAATTCAAGACCTGATATCCTAAATCTGATTTGTTCGTCCATATATTATGGTCTTGCCGTATTAATTCACCAATGTTCCTTCCTAAAAAGATTGACTATGATTAGCCTTAAACACAATGAAAATCACAAATTAGGCATCGGAAAATATTTATGTTCATATAATGTAGATTTTGAAAGCATAGATATAACCACATAGAAATATGAATATATAAATCATACTTCTAATCTCTTACTCGTTTTGATTTTGTTTCAAATGAAGTTTGTGCAATATCCATTGTAACGCCACGATTTCTTTCCTCTGAAGTTTGATCTAGAATCCATGCATAGGCGAATGATGCTTTGCCCAGTTTTTGTGCATCCCATTGGTATTTAGCTAATTGTTTGCTAGAAACATGTCCCAACAAACAAAGTAGATTTCCCATTAGAGTACTTTTACCAGCATCCACATGTCCTATTTAAAAAAAAACAAATATATACATATTAACATTGAAAAGTTTTTACGACCCTATAAACAGTATACTGAACTGGTGACAGGATATCTTACATTGTTGATAGTTAACATGAGATTTATGGTAAGATACCACGCTAATATACACTAATATACGCTAACAGCTTCAATTAGAAATAGTGAGATATTATTAGGAAAGAGAAAAATTTAGTTATACTTGTTAGCTTAAGTAATTTAATCCATAGACATTGTAAATTGTACACACGTACTAGGCTAATTGATTAGTTTATGTCAAGTACTGCCTAGATCAATGTACTCAAATTCAACTGTTGACCAGATAATCAAATTATATGTAACTCAGTGTATTATGGTATAGTTCTGATTAGCATTAGATCAGTTTTGAATTTACTGTTGATCCATAATAAAATCTTTATCTGAAGTCTTTCTTTCTTGAGTTAAGCTACATCAATCTTTGATCAGTTATGACAAGTAGTTGTACTAGTGTTTCGTTTTAGTTACAACAGATATTATTTTGCCTATTGTCTCTAGAAACATATCTACATTTCCGTGAATGGTGTATTATTAATGTTTGACACAAAATATAGTCAACGTACCTCATCCGGCACTGGTTCATAGTTTCACTAAATAATTTACTTAACCTTAATGTAAATCAATTGGTAATTTGGACAAGTGAGAATGATACCCAAAATCATTGTGACTAGAAATATTGTCATCTTACACTTAGTATTCAGTGACCGTAATAAAGAATGGGGTGCAGTGTTGATGTCATGCACATATTTAGACTAGCAGTACAACTTGGTAGGTGTAAAAAAACAGAAATCAAAACAATATCGTACAGAAATAAGTCGAGATAGTACAGTTAAAAGCAAGAATGTACAATCACGATACAAAAAAGTAAACGACATTGGTATAGCTGAACAAAATAGACTGCTGTAACTTATGCTTAATTGAAGAAGCCAGTTGTTTAACGACGGCGACTCAGGCACAATGGACGTGGTGAGTGTTTCAGGGGAAGTGTAAGCCATGATCGATAAAAAAACCACCGATGACAGCATTAAACGCCTACTACAACATTGACCCTTTTTGACCTTGTATGACTATGTCTTGTTCATTCAGCAATTACAATCTTTTATGTTTGTCATAAAAGATATTAAGTTTCGCTGATTCACTTTTCCTATCCTCTAGTTACTTTCCGGTATGTTGTGTCGCTTTTTATTCTTGTCTGTTAGACTGTATCAATTGTTTTTTTGTATACTAATGGTGTTACTTTGTTTTAGAAAGATAGTTTATCAAGCCAAACAACTGACTTGTTATGACTTTGACAAGACTAAGACTCCATGTTGGACAGACTGAAAATTAGTCAAGAATTGAGTTTGTGGGAAATTACTCCCTACAACGGGGTCAACACACGAGACATTTTCTCGTCACTAAAGACGAGGATGATACGTGCCTACATAAAAATGTGAAGCACAATCGCAAATAATCGATAGAATTCGACCAGTCCTAAGGAATAGACACACAGGACATTGGCCACTGTAAATATCATAGTTCCACAACAGGACAGTAGCGACCTGAATAACTTAGTGGTAATATCTCGAACTGCGAAGCGAGGTGAAGCAAGTTCAAGTCCAGGAAATAACGTTAGTTCCTTTAAGATTCCAGGGGCTCCTTGCTGACGAGTTTCAACTAGCAAGAAACCAGCTCCACAGTCTTTTAGCAACTACTACTAACCACCAAAATCGTAGATTTATAAAGGTAATTATTATCCAGTGAAAAAGCATACATTGATAACATTTTAGACAGGAAGAATTAGTTAAACTTACCCATAACGATAAGATTAATAATCTCTTTTTCTGCTGACTCTTTATGCAATTTAGAATATTCGTTTACCAAAGAATGCCGGTCAATGGGTTTACTAGGAGTTGCTGAATTATTGCCCGGAGTACGTAAGAAGTTAGAACGTTCATCAGAATGACTAGAGATAGTCAATTTCTGAGAAAGAGATAAATTTAATAATGATGTATCAGCATGATTGATCCCTTCCGTAGGACGTGCTTGAGGTACACATAAAGCTGCATACATCAACATTGATACAAAAAGAAGTATTAGCAATATTTTCCCGACCTTGTATATATCAGACACCAAACAAACCGACAAGACGAAAAATTCACTTACAGCTGACTGGTCACTGAGTAATGACGTGTCATGTTTGTTTAGTCATTTTTAGTGTTGATCGAGTTCTGTTGATTAAGTTGCAGTGTAGCCACTAGTTCAAATGACTCAACATCGCGTGCACTATGTTGAGATATCAAGTTATTGGAGGTAATCGATAGGAAACTCTGAATCCAAGTCTCGTGCTATTTGGTTCTCACCAGGGAAGTCCTAATCACTGCCTTCTCGTGGCGGGGGTGTTGTTTACGAAAATGAGAGGACGAAAAGAGAATGTCCGGTGCTTTAACCGGATCCCAAACCAATGGTGCACATGGGCTCCAGTATCCTGAGGGAACAAATGGCGTACGAACCAATTATTGGTCACCGGTTTCCATGGGACTGCATCTTCTTACGATGCTCCACTGCCTTGTGGATCAGACCCTCAGGTCGAAGGCTCCGGGTGTGGCCCCCTAAGAAAACCACCTGCTTCGGTTTGGGCACCCGGGCAGTATCACAGCCATCACATATATCAAATGAGATTTGTGGCGCATATGTAGTTGGTGCCTCTTTGTACCAATATCTATGTGTTGAATAAATAATTAAAGTATAACTGTGATCTTGAGGAAATTGATCCTTCGCTACCTAGCATCAATTTTCTCAAGACTGCAGGCACACAGTGCTGATGAGTTTCAGATAACACAAAACCAAGATACAATACACCCTATAAACTACTCATAACCGCTTAACAAGGTCTACTTGTTGATTTTAATTGTTTAACTCGATAGTAAAACTTCTCATTAAGGCACAGATCTAAGGAAGCGTTCTTATGGTATGATTTTGAACAACAACTATGTGCGAACAATTGCCTATGCGATAAAACCACTGTAACGCAATGACTTAATCTTTCTCAAAATTTGAGTTGACCGTGATTTATAATTACTTATTCTTTAATTGAATTTGTTGGTTGCATCAACTTAGAACAAATAAACATACTTAACACGCAGGATTAATCAGTCAGTCAAACACAACGTAGAACCTAGCTGTTGTAAATCGGTTAAAGTTGCCATGCCCCACTAGCACAGCAAGATGAAATCTTCAGGACAAATCCCATAGTACTATGCACAGTAACAGTATTATTAGTTACAGAAGAGATCAGGCACAAAATATACGACTCGGTAAAGTATGAATTAGTAAGATAAAACGATTATAAGGAATTTAGATACTTATGATCTAAGGGAACGCAAAGTGAATGTGAATAGTAGTACAATTGGTTTTATTTTCTCCAGACATTCAGAACAAGTAAGCACCTTCAGATGACTGACACATGATTTCTAAAATATTATGGTAAACAATTCTTATGTTCGAGATCATTTAATCGAAGTACAGAAAACTTTTTTGTTTGTAAAATAAATCGTTCATAAATCTGCATGAGTACTCATGAGAGCTAACACCACGGTAACACTGTTTTGTTAAAGCGACTGTAAGATACTTTAATTCTTACTAGATGAAAATCTCTGCTATACTCAAAAAGCGTTAAATATATAACTGACGAATACATAATGTATAGCATACCATGTGCTGTGAGTTTCCGTTGACTGCACGGCTTTGTCGTTACACTAGCTAGTTTTGAACCACCACGTTCAAAAGTCTTTGGCTCCGGAATATCGAAAACAAATCCAGAGACAGTACGAGGTGCGAATAGGTAGTTATAAATGGGTGAACGGGTGCGGACTATAATGTTTGAAAACCTTGATAACATTCCATCAAATCCTTTCGATTTATCAGCGGTATACGATGACATCAACAAGCCAAAGAAACTAGGAGTTTTATACCCTATGAGACACCCAGCACTGTTAATATTTTTTGTCGGAATATCATAAGTTGTAATGCCAGCTAACTTTGAAATACTACAGTTGGAGCTAAAAAGGTTAGTTGTTTTCGACAAAAAATGAAGGTCAGTTGATTTCGACTTAAGGCGATTTGTGGTATCTTGTACACTAACTGTGGTTTTAAAAGGCTTCTCAAACGACTGTTGAGCTGAAGAGGATTGTGAAGTTAAACGATCAAGCAACTCAAAATCCAACTCCTCTACTTTGGACTTATTTACAGAAATTGTACTGTTCACTAAGTTATCTTCCCCAACGACACTTGTGTTCAAACGTTTAAAATTACCTACGATTTATTAAAGAAATAAACCAAGGTGATAACCCACTTGAGTCAAAAAGATCACTGTTGCCAAACACCTCATCAGAGCCATGCACGCTATCATTTTGACCCGTAACTTCGTTAGTTTTTGGTGCGGAGAAATCAAATGCCTGACAAGACCCTATTCGTCCAGACACAACTCCAGGAGAATCTTCTGTGGAGTGGATAATCGATATTTAAAAATAGACAGAACTGACCTGGTTTAAGGTTTTTGGAATCATTTTCCGGGAAATCTTCCGCTGTGAAACTTAATGGTTTGACATTCTTTAAAGATACTGATATGTCTTGCTTGAATACACTGTCCGGATTATATATGTATCGTTCTGATGTGTTCGGGGATATTGTATAGTCATCATCAACTGAACTAGCGAAGGCTTCGTCATAAGTATCGACATCTATTTATTAGTTCAGTTTCTATTAAAACAATGGTAACGCGTACCATCATCACACAACGCTCTTATGTTTCTGTGCCGCGACATGTACCGACAAATTCACAACGCCACACTGAGTATTAAAATGTCTCAATAAATGATGGTTCGAAAATAGTTCTGAATATTGCAGATGTAATAGAAGAAACTCTCGCTTAACGAAGTTTCGTATTAAGTAGCGACTGGCTCCCTGTGTCTTTAGATAGGGACCTAAGGATGTAATATTTTAGCCTTAAAAGCGAGCACAACAATGTTGAAGTTTTACTTCTGAGATGCTAAGAGTGAATATTTTTGCAAACGAATCCAACTTATTATATAATTCCCATAAAACATCACAAAAGATATGCGACCTAAAATGTTGGATAATGGAGATAGTAGATTTCCATAGCGTATATCGTTTGAGATGCTTATTTTTCGACTCACACTTTATCCTTTTGGAGATGGTTGGATCTGTGGAGCAACTGTTTGCAAACTCCTTGGCTAGCACCCGTTGAAGCTGCGTTTTTGGTCAATTTCAGTCTTTTATACTTATCCTAATGTAAATATCAACGTTTTTCACTTGTGTTTAGCTTTGTTAATAATTTCCATAGGATATTACCTCTTCAATCAGTTGTGATTGTCTCTGGAAGTCATCTATATGGTAATTCATTGAATGACTCGCTTTTTGAGGACGACTTGCAGTTTAACAGCTACAAAATTCGGGTTTACGACATGTGAGCTTGTATATTACCAAGTGCTGTAAATCGGCTTCTCTTTGCATATGTAGTTGATTCACTTCAATGAAACTTCGGGACTTTTCAATCTAATAAAAAACTGTCAGGTGACAACACAATTCCGTCGGTGAACCTAGAGCCTTACAGTGATGAAACTGTAAACATTGTTGATAACTTCAATCCTCATTCTGAACTGAAAGGTCAAGACTAACATCGCCTAACCGCCTAGGGAGAAAAATACTCTGATTCCGACCATGACTGAGCGCAGTCGTGGGGTTTCGAGCTTTCAAAAAAGTAAATTGCCACTCTATAAAGCATACCTGATATAAATTTTGATATGGCAATGTGTATAGACGAATTATATATGAAGAGGCCATAAATCTCACATGAGACAAATTAGATCATTTAATCGGGGAGGAAAGTCTAAAAGTTAAATCAACAAAGAGTAAAAGATAAAGTTTCCTCATTTGTTGTGGAGAAAGACAATGGCTCAATTGCAAGAGGTGGACACGATTCTCGATGAAACGCGATCCGTAACCCGTTCAATTACTTCTAATATAGAGGAGTCAAAATACATGAAGTCCACTATACAGAATATATATGATTCACAACTGGGTAAATCTGCTACTAGGAATGTAAAGTCGGCGGACGGTTTTGCAGTACATGATATTAAGTTATAAAAACTCAGGAATTTTTGTGAGGATGCGACCCAACCCTGAAGCTACTATTGAAGGAGGTGGCCTATAAAGGAAAGGCCTACAAAACTCAAAACTTTGGTGAGCACGTCCTGTTTGGTTGGTCACTTGGTAGCCGAATAAAGAAGAGAGAGGCTATATTATAGCTGAAACCTATACGGCAAACTGGAGAGACAAAATGTCTGTGGTGTACTGAAGTCCCACCCGTGAACCCATCCATGGATTTACCCAACAGTAAACCTGCTGGATGGTCAGCAGACGAATTGACGGACTCTGGGATTAAGCTTTAACATCCGAAACTCCACCTTCACCTCTTCTAGAGAGTGTTGAGCGTGGGGTCGGCAACCATATCCTGCAAAAGACAACCTTGCTAAAAAACGCTGGGCAGAATAAATAATTTAAACCATCCAAGCTCTACCCTGAGAGTTGGAGGAGAAATTATGAAGCCTCGTGACGAAAGCCGAAATTCTTCGGAAGTCACGGGTTCGATCCATCTTCTAACAACCACAGCAACAATTAACGTGGGTACATGGAATGTTCGGACAATGTAAGATACTGAGAGGGCCAGTCAGATGAAGAGATACAACTTGGCGGTGCTCGAGATCAGCGAAACCCATTGGACCCAAGCTGGACAGCAAGGTTTATATACGGGAGAGATGCAGCTGTACTCCTGTCACGAAGAGGAAGATCCTCCGCACACTCAAAGAGTTACTCAGATGCTATTCAGAGAAGCACGAAGTGCACTTATAGGATGCGAATCTCATGGGTCCAGGATTATCAGGCCATCCTTTAAAACAAAGATAGAGGGAATTGCAATCAATGTTATCCAGTGTTATGCACCCACCAATGACAGCAGTGAGGACGATAAACATCAGTTCTACGAGAGTCTGCCAGCAATCATAGTAAAGTGCCCAAGGATCTCATTATTCTGATGGGAGATCTAAACGCCAGATATTAAGATAACATGGGACGACACGGACTGGGAGGAAGAAACGAAAACGAGGAGAGATTTGGAAACGTATGTGCACTCAATAAATTGGTTAGAGGTGGCACAATATTCCCCCACAAACACATACACAAAGCTACACGGGTTTCACCGGATCACACTACACAGAACAACATCAATCATGTTTGCATCACTAAAATATTTAAAACGTCGATGGAAGACGTGAGAACTAAGAGAGGAGCTGACATAGCTTTAAATCACTACCTGCTTGGAATTATCAAAATGGACAATTGGAGAAACAGCATTACAGAGGTTTAATACAGCCTTTCTTCAACATACTCACTCAAGGAATTCAAGATAACTCTCAACAATAAGTTCCAAGCATTACAAGATCCACTGAAAGAAGAAGAAACTACTATGGAGGACAGTCGGAATGGGATCAAACAAGCACTAACTTCTGGTGGAGTTTTGTTCTCTGAGCTGGATGGTTTGGTCGTGAAGCTTTCATCGTTCTTCTGAACGACATCATCAGCACAAACTTCAGATAGAAGTGAAGTGTTCGAATTTCTCCATATGCGTTTCACAGCTTGTTCTGTGAACCTCGATGTTGATTGGTTCTTGTTGAGCTTAAATTTATCATTGTTTACTTCTTTGTTTTGGTTGTGTCTCCCATTGGTTTGATTTTTATTCCTATATTTATGCATGATTTTCCTGATTGGTTGATAAATTGGATTGATTTCAATATGTTTGTTGATTGCTGATTGACCTGAGTGCCAAGCTTCTAAAAATTCTCTGGTGTTTTTGGAGTTTCCTCTGTCTAAGATTTCTACATTTTCCCAATCGAATGAGTGTCCGTAGTTATCCACGTGTATTGATATAAGTGAAGAGATATCATGGCGTTTGACTGCTAATTGATGTTCATGTAGGCGTAGGTGGAGGGGGCGTCCGCTTTGTCCGATGTAGTGTTTGTCGCAGTTGGTACAATTTATTTTGTAGATGATGTTTGATTTGTTTTCCTTTGTTATTTCATCTTTTGGTTTGCATAGGATTGATTGTAGTGATTTTGTTGGTTTGTATGCCTCACCTATCCCGAAGGTTTTCAGCAGTCTCGTTGCGGTTTCTGATATTCCTTGTATGTACGGTAGGGTGATCCTTTTGTTGATTTTTGTGCTTGATTTGGGTTCTGATGCTGTGTGCCGTTGGTGCTTTTTGATGAAGTTGATTGGGTAGCCGTTCTTTTGAAATATGTCCTTCAGGTATTTCTCTTCATTTTATCGTGCTGCCAGTGTGTCCTCGCCCTTTTGAACAAAGTGTGTACGCAGTTGATTTTGTGAGCTCTTGGGTTGTTGCTTTTGTAGTTGAGGATTTGATCTGTATGGGTCGGTTTCCTATATACTTGAGTTTCCAGTTTTCCTGTATCAGTTCTAGTGATCAATATATCCAAGAATGCTAGTTGGTTATTTGACTCCTGTTCCATTGTAAACTTGATGTCGTTGAAAACGTTGTTGATCAGTTTGTATGTGTTTTCCAGTTCATCCTCTTTGACGATAACAAAGGTGTCGTCTACGTAGCGAATCCAAATTTTTGGTTTGATCACTGGTAATATCGTGGCTTCTAGTCTTTGCATCACTGCCTTTGCGATCAGTCCTGATATTGGTGAACCCATTGGTGTCCCTTTTGTTTGTTCGTAGATTTTGTTGTTGAATTGAAAATATGTTGTTAGGCATAAGTCGATGAGTTCCAGTAGACTTTGAATTTGAAGCGTCGTGTATTTGGTGAGATTTGTGTCGTTGTTGAGTAGCAGGGATATAGTTTCTTTTGCTAGCTGTGGTTCAATTGAGGTGAACAGTGCTGTCACGTCGAAGGATATCATGAGTTCGTCGTTGTTGATTTGGATATCCTTAATTTAGTCCAGGAATTGTGTTCGGGATTTGATGGAGTGTTTGGCTGAATCTGTAACAGCTCAGGTTGGTTGGTTAAGAGTTGACCCCAAACAACCAAGCTTATGCCAAAACAGTATTGTTCAAGTATTCATTTACTTCCTTATTTTTTATAAGCGTTATATTTCCTATTATCTTGAATGTTGAGAGCCTTTGTTTGTCTGAACAGATAATCCCACGCTCCACTGTGACTGCGCGAAGATCGAAATAAAGACATATTCACTACTTCTCTGGTTTCTTCTATCAATAGCACGAGGGTTACCTTAAGGCACGAAATTGGTGAGCCCTTTTTGAACACAAATTTAACCTCATTTCTGTTATTAACATTTTTTTACTTAATCGTAAAAGTAGACCTGATTATCCGTAAACTAATTTGAGTATATAACTAGTTTATTCCGTATTATCTTAAGTTATTCGTGTTATAGTAACCACTTTTTGTGCTAATTTTATTGCTATATTTGTCACATACCTCATGTCAGACTCAATAGAAACCCATAATCTGGAGGATTTGTCACCAGTGGAGATAGACACTGTTATGACTACGAAATTCCGACTTCCAGAATTTGATCGTAGTGATCCTGAGTTGTGGCTTGCTCAACTAGAGCATTATTTCACGAGACACAATATCAAATCTGAAGGGATTCGCTATAGAGACTTGTGTTCTATCCTTCCTCCTTCAGTTGCCAAAGAAGTCCGTGACTTGATCTTAGATCCACCATCACCACAACCATACACCATCTTAAGACGAGAGATAATGAACCGTTTATCATTATCAAATAGTCAAAGAATCCAAAGACTTTTTCAAGGTGAAACACTAGGTGATCGGTCGCCGTCACAGTTTTTACGTCACCTCCAAGTCTTAGTGGGTGATAACACAGTGGGTGAAGCAGTCCTAAAACAAGGATGGATACAAGCTCTCCCATGCTACGTCCAACACTGTTTGGATGCACAAGATCCTGAAACCTCATTATCTCATTTAGCGCGTATAGCCGACAGAATAATGGAAAGAGGTCCTCCAACTGGATCAGGCACAATAAATCACACACAAAAAGTAGAATCAGCAAAAGACCCCGTCATAGAAGGACTCATTGCGAGTGTTAAGAGTCTCACTGAGGCTGTCACCAGAATGCAAATGGGTCATAGAAACAGGAGCAGGTCACCACAACGACCACGATCCAAGTCACAAAACAGGTCACAAATGTCCAGACAATCTGGGCAGTTTTGTTGGTACCACTGGAAGTTTGGTGTCAACTCAACCAAGTGCATGCAACCATGCGCCTGGCCTGAGCATAATTCTAAGACAGTGGGAAACGAGTAACCCCTCCCCAGGTCGCGACGACTGAGGAGGGGGCGCCTAAACAGTCGCTTGTTTTATGTTAGAGACAGAAACTCGGGCTTGAATTTCTTGGTGGATACTGGCGCTGCTCTTAGCATCATCCCTCAACATAAAACTGAGATTAGTCGAGAAACATCATCAATTACACTTCAAGCTGCAAATAAAACTAAAATCGCGACATTTGGGCAGAAAACATTAACCCTAGATTTGGGGGTTCAGGAGGCAATTCCCTTGGGTTTTCACGGTAGCCGACTTAGATCTGGCAATACTGGGGATGGACTTTCTAGAGAGATACGAATTTCTAGTTGACACCAAGAAACGGCGATTAACACTAAAAGAAACTTCGTATTACACAAAAGGCAAAAGGAAAGTCACATCAGCTCTCTTAACTTGATTCAAACTCCCCCAGTAACAACAGCGAAATTCCAAGATATACTCGCGGAATTTCCAAACTTAACTAAACCAAACCCACAGCCTTCTAAAGACAAACTAAAAGTGAGTCACACTATCAAAACCGAAGGTGCACCGGTGTTTGCAAAACCCAGGAGACTAGCACCAGATAAGCTCAAAATCGCTAGGGCCGAGTTTGATTATATGCTACAATTGGGTATTATCCGTCCCTCTGATAGTCAATGGGCATCCCTTGCATATGGTCCCAAAGAAGAATGAAGGTGACTGGCGACCGTGCGGGGATTACAGAGCCCTAAACCGTCAAACCGTACCTGATAGGTACCCAATACCTCATATCCAAGATTTCACCAACGGTTTACAGGGTATGAACATATTCACTAAAATTGATTTAGTCAGGGCATATCACAATATCCCGGTGGCTGATGAAGATATTCCCAAGACAGCTATTACTACACCCTTTGGCTTATTCGAGTTTGTACGCATGCCATTCGGCCTGAGAAATGCGGCACAGACATTTCAAAGATTCATAGATAACCTACTTCGAGATATGCCATTTGCGCAGGGGTATATAGACGACTTGTTAATTGCCAGCCCCGATTTGCAATCACACGAACAGCATGTACAAGCAGTGTTGAAAAGACTGGATGAACATGGAATAAACATACATCAAAGTAAGTGTGTTTTCGGTGTTCAAACTCTAGAATTTCTCGGTCACACAATAAGCCCAGAAGGGATTAAACCTATAAAAAAGAAGTGGATACTATCAAACAATACCCCGTACCTAGTTCTCTAACACAACTGAGAAGTTTTCTAGGCCTAATTAACTTTTATCGCAGATTCATACCAGGTTGTGCACAATTAATGCAACCTTTGACAGATTCACTTAAAGGAAAACCAAAAGAATTCAAACTGTCTTCTGACGCCATCGAAGCTATTAAACAGCTTAAAGATAAACTGGCTCAAGCAACTACGTTGATATATCCGAATTCTCTTTCCCCACTTGCTTTGATGGTGGATGCTTCAGATAAAGCAGTAGGCGGTATCCTTAACCAACTGGTTAAAAACGCCTGAAACCAATTGCTTTCTTCTCGAAAAGACTCGCTCCAGCCGAAACAAGGTATTCTACCTTCGGGCGAGAACTTCTTGCAATCTACCTGACCATTAAACACTTCCGACACATGTTAGAAGGTAGGGAATTTATAGTCTTTACGGATCACAAACCACTGACGAATGCATTAAAAGCGAGAGCCGATAAATACTCACCTCGAGAAGTCCGACACCTTGACTATATATCACAGTTCACAAGCGATATCCGACATGTCAAAGGTCAGGACAATCAGGCGGCAGATGCTTTATCCAGACTAGAAATGAACGTGCTACAGCAGTCTACAGTAAACTTCGAGACGTTAAGACACGAACAAGAGCAGGACCTAGAATTGCAAAACCTACTTAAAACAAACAATTCAAGTCTTAATTTAAAACAATTCCCATCACCTATCGATGGTATTCTAATTTATTGTGACACGACCAAGGCAATGCCGCGACCTTTCGTTCCCAAAAATATGCGAAAGTTGATATATAATAACTTTCATTCTTTGTCTCATCCTGGCGCGAAAGCTTCAACAAAACTAATCAATGCCAGATATATATGGCCGAATTTACAGAAGGATGTACACAAATGGGTTAGAGAGTGTTCAGCATGTCAACAATCAAAGATTAATCGTCACACAAATTCACCCATAGGTGTTTTCTCGCAACCAGATGCACGTTTTGCCCATGTGCATATCGACTTGGTAGGTCCTTTACCTCGTTCAAACGGTTTTAATTATCTTTTTACATGCATAGATCGATTTACCAGATTCCCTATAGCCATCCCGATAGCGGACATCACAGCGGAAACAGTAGCCAAAGTTTTCATGCAGAACTGGGTAACCATTTTTGGTACACCCATAACAATAACGACGGATAGAGGAGCGCAATTCGAATCCGAACTATTTAATAACTTGGCTAAACTTCTAGGCTCCAATAGGATACGCTGCACTGCATATCATCCTCAGGCTAATGGGATGGTAGAACGTTTTCACCGTCAGCTAAAAACCGCCCTTATATCTCACTCAAACCCCAATCAGTGGACAGAATTCCTACCATTAGTTATGTTGGGAATACGAACATCTGTCAAAACTGACGCACAGTGTTCAGCTGCGGAACTGGTTTTCGGAACAACTCTGAGACTACCAGGTGAATTTATTAACCCTAATACTAACAGTCAAAAACTTAATTTAGGAAATTATGTAGATCAACTACGGGACCATATGTCCAAACTTAAGCCAATTAATACTCGCGAACAATCGCGTGCCGTATATGTACCTAAAGACCTAAGCAATTGCACGCACGTCTGGATAAGATGTGACAAAATAAAAGCACCACTTAGCCCTCCATTTGAAGGTCCTTTCAAAGTCGTCTCAAGAAAATCTAAATATTTCGTGATAGAAAAACATGGAAACATCGACACAGTAAGTATTGATAGGCTAAAGCCGGCTTATCTAGATCATGAACCACCATACGTGTTGTTAGATCGTTTAACTGACAAATCCATTACGGAATCAAAATGTAAAGATGATGAATCTTTACAAATGACTAAAACGGTTCGCTGGGCACATCCGATCAGTCAGTCAAGGATGTTGACAGTTTCGGCTGCAGGATAAAATCTAATCACGTAGCTAATCAGACCCTGCATTTACTTAAAAATATTTTTTCCCTCATTCCGCTCCACCTACAACTCCCATGACCTTTTACCTTTGATATATAAGTGTTATGTTAATTTTTTTTTAAATACTGGACACATAAGCTAGGTATTCCGAAACGATGGCTGCGGATTTTAATCAAACTCATACAACTAACACTGGCAAATACAACGAATTCAAAAAGCAACCCAGGCGAGTTTTATAATTTCTTTTTCTGGTTAATTAACTATGTTGGCTGTACTTCTTATATATCTATATACATTTTTCACGTAGACTGGCTATACATATATACCATATGAACTAATTCTAAAAGTTTTCGGTCGAAGATGTGTTTAGTAGCTTGATACGCTTAATACTACTATTAATAAGTGGTTTTCTAGACAAAACATTTTGGATTAAACCATGGTCAAATACTTATTAAAGTTCTCATCATTTTTTTCCATGTTTAGGAAACTTACATAATGACTTAACCAGTTTTCCTACAGCATGCTTTTTAGTGTGATCATATAACCCATCATTATTGGCAATATTCAAATTTTTTTTTTTAAATTTCTGACATTTAAGAATCAATAACCGTGAAGATATAGTACAGTGCGATACTGTAAGGTTACTATGTTAGCCGCATTGATTCCACATACCTAATTTTAAACACAACTTATAAGGGAACTGTTAAGTAATCACAACATTGAACTTATATGAATATCACAGCTATGCTAACGTTAAACCAATTATTATTAGTGGTCCATACAAAATCCTGGAACTTAACACTAGCATTATAAAAAAAACATGTTATGTCAATAACTTATATATATATACCTTTTTTTTCTCGTTGGTTTAATTATAACGTAAACTGGAAATCTACCACACTTGTAGTTTTTTTTTCTATAGCATTATTATTAATAAAAACAAAGAACTTGTACTATTCTAATATGGCACTTTGACATATCAATCCGTCCTCCTGTTATCTTTCTCTCATATCTGAGCAACATATGGCCAACAAACATCGTATTGAAGGGGTTTTGGTGAACGAAAACGCTAGCCCCACACGCACTCGAACCTCTGCCCTCCTGGATGCTAGACCGTGTGCCTAGCCATTAGACCACATCAAACCACGGGCGAATGACTGCAATCTTTCCTTTTACCGATTAATCATATATAATACTAATTGAGTAATAGGACTTACACATTTCTAAGGTGCAGACAAATTCGTTACTTGGATGAATTGACGAAATATTGCTTCAATATATCATACATACTTAGATCAAACCAGAAAAGAGTATTTGACACAATTGTACTTAATCCTCATAATCTACACAATTTTCTCCTCCTTAACCGTATATTCTTTTCCGTTTTGTGGAGTACAACTATGCACCCTTGGTTACGTACCTGGTTATAAAAGGCGGTCGTCATAGGCCCAAGGTCATACATTTGATCGGGTTTGACAATGAGTCCAACTTCTAGCAAGTTTACACTTTTACATATATGCATTATAAAAAAGTATTTTTTTTGTGTTCATACCTTTTCGTACATAAGATGGCTACACTATGTCTATTTTCTTCCAGAATACCAATCCTTTCTGGAGGCCAATCACTTACATGGAACCGAACAATTATAAATTATATTTTTGTATTTCCATTTTGTATCTTATTATTTTTATGCAGGCAGTGGAGCAGTTCTTCAGGTGTGATTGGTTTTCACCATTACCTTTGAAGTAGATTCTTCTTTACTTTTTACTTGAGGGCGACTAAAGAGGCAGGTGAGTAAACACCTGATAGCCGGTCTGAGCATGGAAAAATCGTACCTCACCAACATGGTGTTGGGTAGCCCGCTCGCGGCACTTCCTCAGATATTCTTATTCCACATTCTCACACTCTTTTCTTGAAAGCACGCAGTAAACCGTCAGCGATAGTTGTAGAATAGATCACATGCTACAAAATAAGATGACAAGCTAGTAAATGAGGAGACATCCATGGACTATCGTTGACAGCGTTAGTCGTCACTGATTGTAAGTCAAATAGTGAGCGAGTTGATAATTTTCCCTTGGGATGAGAAAGAGAACTAAGGTGTTTTCGATAGATAGGTTAGTCGAACCGACGTTCCTACGGAAGTCGATTCTAGGGGGAAGCTAATGTAACAGCTCAGGTTGGTTGGTTAAGAGTTGACCCCAAACAACCAAGCTTATGCCAAAACAGTATTGTTCAAGTATTCATTTACTTCCTTATTTTTTATAAGCGTTATATTCCCTATTATCTTGAATGTTGAGAGCCTTTGTTTGTCTGAACAGATAATCCCACGCTCCACTGTGACTGCGCGAAGATCGAAATAAAGACATATTCACTACTTCTCTGGTTTCTTCTATCAATAGCACGAGGGTTACCTTAAGGCACGAAATTGGTGAGCCCTTTTTGAACACAAATTTAACCTCATTTCTGTTATTAACATTTTTTTACTTAATCGTAAAAGTAGACCTGATTATCCGTAAACTAATTTGAGTATATAACTAGTTTATTCCGTATTATCTTAAGTTATTCGTGTTATAGTAACCACTTTTTGTGCTAACTTTATTGCTATATTTGTCACATACCTCATGTCAGACTCAATAGAAACCCATAATCTGGAGGATTTGTCACCAGTGGAGATAGACACTGTTATGACTACGAAATCCCGACTTCCAGAATTTGATCGTAGTGATCCTGAGTTGTGGTTTGCTCAACTAGAGCATTATTTCACGAGACACAATATCAAATCTGAAGGGATTCGCTATAGAGACTTGTGTTCTATCCTTCCTCCTTCAGTTGCCAAAGAAGTCCGTGACTTGATCTTAGATCCACCATCACCACAACCATACACCATCTTAAGACGAGAGATAATGAACCGTTTATCATTATCAGATAGTCAAAGAATCCAAAGACTTTTTCAAGGTGAAACACTAGGTGATCGGTCGCCGTCACAGTTTTTACGTCACCTCCAAGTCTTAGTGGGTGATAACACAGTGGGTGAAGCAGTCCTAAAACAAGGATGGATACAAGCTCTCCCATGCTACGTCCAACACTGTTTGGATGCACAAGATCCTGAAACCTCATTATCTCATTTAGCGCGTATAGCCGACAGAATAATGGAAAGAGGTCCTCCAACTGGATCAGGCACAATAAATCACACACAAAAAGTAGAATCAGCAAAAGACCCCGTCATAGAAGGACTCATTGCGAGTGTTAAGAGTCTCACTGAGGCTGTCACCAGAATGCAAATGGGTCATAGAAACAGGAGCAGGTCACCACAACGACCACGATCCAAGTCACAAAACAGGTCACAAATGTCCAGACAATCTGGGCAGTTTTGTTGGTACCACTGGAAGTTTGGTGTCAACTCAACCAAGTGCATGCAACCATGCGCCTGGCCTAAGCATAATTCTAAGACAGCGGGAAACGAGTAACCCCTCCCCAGGTCGCGACGACTGAGGAGGGGCGCCTAAACAGTCGCTTGTTTTATGTTAGAGACAGAAACTCGGGCTTGAATTTCTTGGTGGATACTGGCGCTGCTCTTAGCATCATCCCTCAAATAAAACTGAGATTAGTCGAGAAACATCATCAATTACACTTCAAGCTGCAAATAAAACTAAAATTGCGACATTTGGGCAGAAAACTTTAACCCTAGATTTGGGGTTCAGGAGGCAATTCCCTTGGGTTTTCACGGTAGCCGACTTAGATCTGGCAATACTGGGGATGGACTTTCTAGAGAGATACGAATTTCTAGTTGACACCAAGAAACGGCGATTAACACTAAAAGAAACTTCGTATTACACAAAAGGCAAAGAAAGTCACATCAGCTCTCTTAACTTGATTCAAACTCCCCAGTAACAACAGCGAAATTCCAAGATATACTCGCGGAATTTCCAAACTTAACTAAACCAAACCCACAGCCTTCTAAAGACAAACTAAAAGTAAGTCACACTATCAAAACCGAAGGTGCACCGGTGTTTGCAAAACCCAGGAGACTAGCACCAGATAAGCTCAAAATCGCTAGGGCCGAGTTTGATTATATGCTACAACTGGGTATTATCCGTCCCTCTGATAGTCAATGGGCATCCCCTTTGCATATGGTCCCAAAGAAGAATGAAGGTGACTGGCGACCGTGCGGGGATTACAGAGCCCTAAACCGTCAAACCGTACCAGATAGGTACCCAATACCTCATATCCAAGATTTCACCAACGGTTTACAGGGTATGAACATATTCACTAAAATTGATTTAGTCAGGGCATATCACAATATCCCGGTGGCTGATGAAGATATTCCCAAGACAGCTATTACTACACCCTTTGGCTTATTCGAGTTTGTACGCATGCCATTCGGCCTGAGAAATGCGGCACAGACATTTCAAAGATTCATAGATAACCTACTTCGAGATATGCCATTTGCGCAGGGGTATATAGACGACTTGTTAATTGCCAGCCCCGATTTGCAATCACACGAACAGCATGTACAAGCAGTGTTGAAAAGACTGGATGAACATGGAATAAACATACATCAAAGTAAGTGTGTTTTCGGTGTTCAAACTCTAGAATTTCTCGGTCACACAATAAGCCCAGAAGGGATTAAACCTATAAAAAAAGAAGTGGATACTATCAAACAATACCCCGTACCTAGTTCTCTAACACAACTGAGAAGTTTTCTAGGCCTAATTAACTTTTATCGCAGATTCATACCAGGTTGTGCACAATTAATGCAACCTTTGACAGATTCACTTAAAGGAAAACCAAAAGAATTCAAACTGTCTTCTGACGCCATCGAAGCTATTAAACAGCTTAAAGATAAACTGGCTCAAGCAACTACGTTGATATATCCGAATTCTCTTTCCCCACTTGCTTTGATGGTGGATGCTTCAGATAAAGCAGTAGGCGGTACCCTTAACCAACTGGTTAAAAACGCCTGGAAACCAATTGCTTTCTTCTCGAAAAGACTCGCTCCAGCCGAAACAAGGTATTCTACCTTCGGGCGAGAACTTCTTGCAATCTACCTGACCATTAAACACTTCCGACACATGTTAGAAGGTAGGGAATTTATAGTCTTTACGGATCATAAACCACTGACGAATGCATTAAAAGCGAGAGCCGATAAATACTCACCTCGAGAAGTCCGACACCTTGACTATATATCACAGTTCACAAGCGATATCCGACATGTCAAAGGTCAGGACAATCAGGCGGCAGATGCTTTATCCAGACTAGAAATGAACGTGCTACAGCAGTCTACAGTAAACTTCGAGACGTTAAGACACGAACAAGAGCAGGACCTAGAATTGCAAAACCTACTTAAAACAAACAATTCAAGTCTTAATTTAAAACAATTCCCATCACCTATCGATGGTATTCTAATTTATTGTGACACGACCAAGGCAATGCCGCGACCTTTCGTTCCCAAAAATATGCGAAAGTTGATATATAATAACTTTCATTCTTTGTCTCATCCTGGCGCGAAAGCTTCAACAAAACTAATCAATGCCAGATATATATGGCCGAATTTACAGAAGGATGTACACAAATGGGTTAGAGAGTGTTCAGCATGTCAACAATCAAAGATTAATCGTCACACAAATTCACCCATAGGTGTTTTCTCGCAACCAGATGCACGTTTTGCCCATGTGCATATCGACTTGGTAGGTCCTTTACCACGTTCAAACGGTTTTAATTATCTTTTTACATGCATAGATCGATTTACCAGATTCCCTATAGCCATCCCGATAGCGGACATCACAGCGGAAACAGTAGCCAAAGTTTTCATGCAGAACTGGGTAACCATTTTTGGTACACCCATAACAATAACGACGGATAGAGGAGCGCAATTCGAATCCGAACTATTTAATAACTTGGCTAAACTTCTAGGCTCCAATAGGATACGCTGCACTGCATATCATCCTCAGGCTAATGGGATGGTAGAACGTTTTCACCGTCAGCTAAAAACCGCCCTTATATCTCACTCAAACCCCAATCAGTGGACAGAATTCCTACCATTAGTTATGTTGGGAATACGAACATCTGTCAAAACTGACGCACAGTGTTCAGCTGCGGAACTGGTTTTCGGAACAACTCTGAGACTACCAGGTGAATTTATTAACCCTAATACTAACAGTCAAAAACTTAATTTAGAAAACTACGTAGATCAACTACGGGACCACATGTCCAAACTTAAGCCGATTAATACTCGTGAACAATCGCGTGCCGTATATGTACCTAAAGACCTAAGCAATTGCACGCACGTCTGGATAAGATGTGACAAAATAAAAGCACCACTTAGCCCTCCATTTGAAGGTCCTTTCAAAGTCGTCTCAAGAAAATCTAAATATTTCGTGATAGAAAAACATGGAAACATCGACACAGTAAGTATTGATAGGCTAAAGCCGGCTTATCTAGATCATGAACCACCATACGTGTTGTTAGATCGTTTAACTGACAAATCCATTACGGAATCGAAATGTAAAGATGATAAATCTTTACAAATGACTAAAACGGTTCGCTGGGCACATCCGATTAGTCAGTCAAGGATGTTGACAGTTTCGGCTGCAGGATAAAATCTAACCACGTAGCTAATCAGACCCTGCATCTACTTAAAAATAACTTTTCTCCTCATTCCGCCTCACCTACAACTCCCCATGACCTTTTGCCTTTGATATATAAGTGTTATGTTAATTTTTTTTTAAATACTGGACACATAAGCTAGGTATTCCGAAACGATGGCTGCGGATTTTAATCAAACTCATACAACTAACACTGGCAAATACAACGAATTCAAAAAGCAACCTAGGCGAGTTTTATAATTTCTTTTTCTGGTTAATTAACTATGTTGGCTGTACTTCTTATATATCTATATACATTTTTCACGTAGACTGGCTATACATATATACCATATGAACTAATTCTAAAAGTTTTCGGTCGAAGATGTGTTTAGTAGCTTGATACGCTTAATACTACTATTAATAAGTGGTTTTCTAGACAAAACATTTTGGATTAAACCATGGTCAAATACTTATTAAAGTTCTCATCATTTTTTTCCATGTTTAGGAAACTTACATAATGACTTAACCAGTTTTCCTACAGCATGCTTTTTTAGTGTGATCATATAACCCATCATTATTGGCAATATTCAAATTTTTTTAAATTTCTGACATTTAAGAATCAATAACCGTGAAGATATAGTACAGTGCGATACTGTAAGGTTACTATGTTAGCCGCATTGATTCCACATACCTAATTTTAAACACAACTTATAAGGGAACTGTTAAGTAATCACAACATTGAACTAATATGAATATCACAGCTATGCTAACGTTAAACCAATTATTATTAGTGGTCCATACAAAATCCTGGAACTTAACACTAGCGTTATAAAAAAACATGTTATGTCAATAACTTATATATATATATACCTTTTTTTCTCGTTGGTTTAATTATAACGTAAAATGGAAATCTACCACACTTGTAGTTTTTTTTCTATAGCATTATTATTAATAAAAACAAAGAACTTGTACTATTCCAATATGGCACTTTGACATATCAATCCGTCCTCCTGTTATCTTTCTCTCATATCTGAGCAACATATGGCCAACAAACATCGTATTGAAGGGGTTTTGGTGAACGAAAACGCTAGCCCCACACGCACTCGAACCTCTGCCCTCCTGGATGCTAGACCGTGTGCCTAGCCATTAGACCACATCAAACCACGGGCGAATGACTGCAATCTTTCCTTTTACCGATTAATCATATATAATACTAATGAGTAATAGGACTTACACATTTCTAAGGTGCAGACAAATTCGTTACTTGGATGAATTGACGAAATATTGCTTCAATATATCATACATACTTAGATCAAACCAGAAAAGAGTATTTGACACAATTGTACTTAATCCTCATAATCTACACAATTTTTTCTCCTCCTTAACCGTATATTCTTTTCCGTTTTGTGGAGTACAACTATGCACCCTTGGTTACGTACCTGGTTATAAAAGGCGGTCGTCATAGGCCCAAGGTCATACATTTGATCGGGTTTGACAATGAGTCCAACTTCTAGCAAGTTTACACTTTTACATATATGCATTATAAAAAAGTATTTTTTTTGTGTTCATACCTTTTCGTACATAAGATGGCTACACTATGTCTATTTTCTTCCAGAATACCAATCCTTTCTGGAGGCCAATCACTTACATGGAACCGAACAATTATAAATTATATTTTTGTATTTCCATTTTGTATCTTATTATTTTTATGCAGGCAGTGGAGCAGTTCTTCAGGTGTGATTGGTTTTCACCATTACCTTTGAAGTAGATTCTTCTTTACTTTTTACTTGAGGGCGACTAAAGAGGCAGGTGAGTAAACACCTGATAGCCGGTCTGAGCATGGAAAAATCGTACCTCACCAACATGGTGTTGGGTAGCCCGCTCGCGGCACTTCCTCAGATATTCTTATTCCACATTCTCACACTCTTTCTCTTGAAAGCACGCAGTAAACCGTCAGCGATAGTTGTAGAATAGATCACATGCTACAAAATAAGATGACAAGCTAGTAAATGAGGAGACATCCATGGACTATCGTTGACAGCGTTAGTCGTCACTGATTGTAAGTCAAATAGTGAGCGAGTTGATAATTTTCCCTTGGGATGAGAAAGAGAACTAAGGTGTTTTCGATAGATAGGTTAATCGAACCGACGTTCCTACGGAAGTCGATTCTAGGGGAAGCTAATGTAACAGCTCAGGTTGGTTGGTTAAGAGTTGACCCCAAACAACCAAGCTTATGCCAAAACAGTATTGTTCAAGTATTCATTTACTTCCTTATTTTTTATAAGCGTTATATTTCCTATTATCTTGAATGTTGAGAGCCTTTGTTTGTCTGAACAGATAATCCCACGCTCCACTGTGACTGCGCGAAGATCGAAATAAAGACATATTCACTACTTCTCTGGTTTCTTCTATCAATAGCACGAGGGTTACCTTAAGGCACGAAAAATCTACTAGATGTCTCAGTATTCGTGAAATTTCTTTTGACAAATTGTATGTTGGCGTTCCGTGGAGTGCTACTATTGGGCGTAGTGGAATGTTTGGTTTGTGTATTTTGGGTCTACCGTAGAATCGAGGGAGTACTGGTCCACTGGATTTCATTCTCCATTGGTCTTGTTTTGTTATTTCTCCTGCTTTGACTAGCTTGTTTAAAGAACAAAAGGCCTTGAAAGAACTCAGAAATAGAGAAGATATTGTCATAATATCAGCGGACAAAGGACGCACCACAGTAATCATGGACAAAGAAGAATACGTCAATAAAGCCGAAGAACTACTCGAAGATAAGAGCACATAAGGAAAATGTAGAAATCTTAGACAGAGGAAACTCCAAAAACACCAGAGAATTTTTAGAAGCTTGGCACTCAGGTCAATCAGCAATCAACAAACATATTGAAATCAATCCAATTTATCAACCAATCAGGAAAATCATGCATAAATATAGGAACAAAAATCAAACCAATGGGAGACACAACCAAAACAAAGAAGTAAACAATGATAAATTTAAGCTCAACAAGAACCAATCAACATCGAGGTGCACAGAACAAGCTGTGAAACGCATATGGAGAAATTCGAACACTTCACTTCTATCTGAAGTTTGTGCTGATGATGTCGTTCAGAAGAACGATGAAAGCTTCACGACCAAACCATCCAGCTCAGAGAACAAAACTCCACCAAGATCATCCACCTGAGCTGCAAATCTCCATTATCTCAAGCACCAACTTCAGCGCGTCAGGAGTTGCTGTGCCACAAACGGCGTCATCATAAGCAGTGGATCTCAGTGAAAATCCTGAACAAGATTCGAGAAGGGAAGAACAAAAATACAGCAATTAACAATAGCTGAACAAGAACAGAGAAAGGCAAGACACACGCTAAATAAATAGAAGCAAGCGAACAAGTGATGATAAGCATCGGAGCTGGCAATAAGAAATACGTGTTTGGAAAGTTTGCATTTGATACGAATGATGATGATTCGCCCGACCCTGACGTAAATAGGTCACGTCAAAACAAAATTTTAGTCGAGAACCGAATATATTTGTCCAATAACAGCAACAAGAAAATGGATGAGCACACAAAACAGTGATACGGACAGTAAATGATTAAAGTCTGAAAAAATACAATATAGAAAAGTTCGATTTAGATCTAAAAAGTACTTCTTCATACAGCATGACAACCCACACCAGTTTATTCAAGACAAAATCTTGTTGTCTGGAGTACGATTCCCTTAAAACCTAACTAAATATTCAAGGACATTAGCAGCATCAATAACGTATAAACTGTAACGGCAATCGCCACAGAAAATATATGCAAGGGGAGATTTTCGCAAATGCGTGTGCAACTATGTATAAAAACATAAAAAAGTGATAAGCTTTTTACTGAAACGCTTATTGCTGCCTTCCTCTCTACCTTCTATGACTTCATTCTACTTATACACGTCAATTGAAATGATGTAGAAAAAGAGCGAAATGATAGGGGCTATGAACCAAACTTCAAAACTTGCCTGAAACATACAGTTTTTAGGACTGTATTTAATGAACTAGGTAACAACGTTGTTGAGACTGTTTTACATGACAGTATATGTGATCAGATTGTTCAAAATGTATTGCACACATATATCACATAAATTTGACAACCCTTGCCTTCTCATTGCATCATTGAAATGCATAACTGTTAATACGAGACATCGAGTCCACATTCATAAGACAACTTGTCAGTAAATGTGACAAATTTTGATGAAGCGGTGCAGAAACGAACCGCCAAGGGTGGTCCACGTTATTTAGATTTTGGTCATTATATGTTATTTAGCTTGTATCAGCCATAATTAGGTGGCTATGAGTCGGTCGATAACCTCCGGTTGAAGTTGAACATTATATATAGCATTTGATTATTTACTTTTTATTGTTTGTACGTGTTATTAATAATAACGTATGCACATCTAAATAGTCAAACCTTATGTTCGAAATGTGTCCTGTATCGTGCAAAATGTAAGATCGATTTTCTAGGCTTTCTAAATTTATCATCTAATGAAAGACCAAAGGTTAGTTCGAAAATCTCCCTGAAGTATAACTACGATGACATTTTTAAAACTGATATTTCCTCACTGGTCTTCGTTATTAATTGATTAGCTGTTATCACTGTTGTCACATCACCGGCTATTACGATATAAACGGAATTGTTCCACTTCGAGTTTCACCTTCTTTTAGGGGTACTAAGCCGTCCTGAATAACACACGTCTAATAGCGTGTACATTATCGCCATCGAAGTGCTTTTTATGACAGTCATCGGGTCTAAGCATTAATGGAAAGTGATTATCTAATAAAATTAATTAAAGAGTGGAAGGGTCTTATTATGGTGAAACCTATAACAATTCTGGTGCCAAAAGCTTGTGGATCACCAACGCAGGTGATTTATGTCGAATGATTGTGGGCCTACTTCACTTTCACGGGAATGGTGTGATCACCCGCTAACTTTGGAGTCACACCTCACGGTCAGCACCTAACATGGATATCCCTTGAACATATCAAGATACTGTGGCTGCTTTGAAGACTGAACAACACGAAGGACGTTATTACAGAAATGGATTAGTAAAAATATGTACAAGGGATAAGTTGAGACCAACAGTGCATGGCCGGTCTATGGCGTGCAACTTATTGACGCGCTTTGGTTGTCCCTGACCCTGACGCGGATCGATAAACTGCTCGACAGTCAGTGACCCGACTTCCGGATGATTTGGCTGGGGCTCAGTGACATCTCGCTGGTCCTACAAGCTTCTGTTCATGCGTCCACCTATCGATAGGCGATTCATATAGTTTTGTGTTGAAATTAGTTCGTAGTCAAATGTACAAAACTTCAACGTAATGTGAAAGATTGCAATGAATCTTTCTGTGTCTATCGCTTTGCGTGTGTCTAGCCACATGCGCATAGGAAGGAGTCAACCTGATTTGTAGGTTTGGCTTTCAAAGCACGTCAAAATGGCTACAGAAACAAGTAATATCAAATGACCTAAAAAGTTAAGCTGATAAACATCTATCTCCCTTTATTGGTAAAAACAAGGTTGATGAGGGTCATAAGATCGATTTTAACTCAGTCTTTGTGGTTTTGCGCAAAGACTATTTAGGACGGATAAGACGGTTATGTCAAAAAAAGAGCCCAAGTATTCATTGACTTCCTTATTTTGTATGGGCACAATATTTCCAATTATCGTGTGTTGAATGTTGGAAAGCTTTGTGTGTTTGAACGAGTAGCCTCTCACCCCACAGTGTGTTGTTTCACGAGCTAAATAAAGGAATATTCACTACTAGTCTGGTTTCTTCTATCAATAGAACTAGGGGTGCTGGAACGAAAGACTAACTAAGGGCTACGTAGCTGTGTAAATAATTGGAACTATAATTTACGGTTTGTGGTCAGGATTAGGAGCTAGATTTAGGGCTTTCATCGTGAAGTGACATCAGCTAAAATGCCAAGATGTCATTTAGTCGAATGGATGAATGAATTTAGCTCCAAAATCCTTATCCTGATATTCTGAATCTGATTGGTTTGTTCATAATTTATAGTCTCGCCCATTTCATAAGTACTGAAGAACACTGAAGCCCTTGATCTTGACGTTATATAATATCAGTTTCATCGATCCCTTATATGTCCCAAACCTGCACAATAATACGGACCACTTTCGAAACAATGTACTGAGGTGGATTATTCCACAAGCTTTCTCGTAGCTATTACCATAAAATAAACTTTGAAATCCACAACGCCGTTGAACCCCTCTTTTCAGAAGAGACATAAATCTCTTGGATCAAGTACAGAGATGGGAAACGAAGTGGTTGTAAGGTCTAAAACACAAATCTTATTTAGACAGAATCCAGCACATGGAATAATTCTGGCTAAGCTACAGGGGACTAGGAGGCGATCTGAATATGACATACTACATATTAATTACACCAAACCACCTCAACGCGAGCATATCACCAAAAAATTATCACTATGCTCCCCGAGACAACCCTCGAGAAATAGCGCATGCAAGAGCAAACATCAAAGTTCACTTTTGCTTTATATCACCGAGAGCTACCTCCATTTGGAGTGCCCTTCAAACCGAAGTGACAACAGCCCTCTCAGTTGATACTTTGATACATTGACTAACATATACTCGCCAAAGATTACCATTTCCCTCTTGAATCAGTTGTAGCTAATACGTGTCTCACAAATGAACACAGTGATTGTTTCCTCCTTCTCTCATTATCATCTCCGTTCCCCTCCTATTCTTTTAATTCTGTCTTAAACATTATTAAGTAAATTAATTAATTATTGTTGAGACAAACGTCTTCTATTAGCACTCACATTATCACATTATTATTTGCACATTCTAACCGACCAACCTCCTGGATGGTAATACGATAGCCGACGGTTTCTAGAAACCTTACTTCCCTGAGTCAAACACACTCATTCGAATTACAGGATATACAAACCCACAAATAACTACCAAATACAGTAGATTTGACGGAGTCGGGGGGCTAGAATATTACTCATTGAGCATAACCAAATACATGGAACAGTACTAAAGCAAACAGAAGCAAGAGCAAAGAAATCAAATGGTTTATACAAGCTCTTGAAAAAATATTGAATACTGGACCCGCGCGGTTGTTGGCGTCCCTAAGAGATTGTGGTGGTATGTGTCGTGGTGAGTGTATTGTTTTGAGTGTTGCGAAACGTACTTCTCCGGAACATCATATGAAGTGTCAAAAGTAATATTTAGTGATATTTGGTTCATATTCCGGGCTAAAAGCTCATGCTTTTGGAGTTTCCAATTTTATCAATCGACTAATCACTCGAGCGACCTAGCTGACTTAAGTAACTAATTAGTGACTAAGTTAAAGTATACTACCAAATCAATGAAAAACGAGCTAGAATCAGGTGTTTGGACCAGAGCTATCACCATAAATTGGCGCCAGCTGTATTTCAGGGTTTTTAAAGTTAAGTCCTAACTGCGAGTGTGATATTTATCACACTAGGAAGTGAGTGACCTAGGTCTCTCATACCTTTGGTGTATCC
This sequence comes from Schistosoma haematobium, assembly GCF_000699445.3. Classification (NCBI taxonomy): domain Eukaryota; kingdom Metazoa; phylum Platyhelminthes; class Trematoda; order Strigeidida; family Schistosomatidae; genus Schistosoma; species Schistosoma haematobium. The sequence continues at coordinate 3,568,433 of NC_067195.1, forward strand.
TGATTGACCAAAGTAACTGGTACAAGGTCTTTTGGCAGTTATCACAATAATTTCGTCTGTGCCGTTGAAATGAATTCGTACTCATGATAACTAATATCATTAGCCGGATTTCACTGTAATCACTTTGTGAATTTATCTATAGTTTTGATGCCAAGCAGTACGTTTAACATAAGAAACAAACTAAGTTTGTTGCTGGGTGCTGTCATTGCACACGAAAGCTATTTATTCCTCACCAAATAAGACAACTCAAATGTGCTGTTCAGTCGTCTGCCTTATTTTTTTAAAATTTGAAATGAATACAATTCGGTACAACTAACTCATGATTACTAGATCCCGAGCTGCACGTTGCTTACAAGTCTAGTTCGACCAACTGTGTTTTTTTTAGTTTGACTTACAAACGCAGCTTTGCATATCCCGTTACATGCTGTTCATAGCCATCTACCAGTTAACATTGTAGACTAGGAATAAAGGGATGGTTGTCGTTCCAAAACACCCCATTAGCTTCAATCAGTTATAAGCAGTATAAACTTTGGCACATCTGTCTGTCGATTTAAACTACCACAACATATTAATACAGCTGTATGAAGTTATCGGTCTGAGCTGTGCAAACTTACTATCCGAATCCCTCTGAGAAGTTGATAAGGCATGTCCAGAGAAGATTAAAACTAGCTGTTGCGTTCAAACTCAACCTGGTAGTATCACCAGTTTCCACAAGAAGTATGACTTATAGTCGAATACACAAACTTGTGTTTGGTAGTTTTTAGTATCGTACACGTTTGTACACTAAGCTGTAAATCATATCTGCTTCAAGGACATGGTAAGTATTACTTGCTCTTATGAGGAAATGATTATATTTAATCTAATGGATGAGAACCCTCAAGTCACTTTCGCTTAATGTGACAACTTATTTAGACTATTAGGGCTAGAACACTTGTTCCTTGAAATGCTACTATTCCAATTTGGTTCGTCGGGGGGAGGTAAGACGAAGGGCAGCGTATGTTAAGCCTGAGGGTGGATTTATGTTTCTCCCGTGATGTTACTTTCTCAGGGATGGATGATGAGGCTGGGAAAGATCAGTTTACAAATAAGGACACCTCATCCTGAGTTAGTTTTGTAGTGTTGATAAGACCTGTAAAGTACTGAGTACCCCTTACAAAACGATTCTGTGTGATCAGGATTAAGTAATTGTCCTTTGGATTTGTAGTCATTCTCTTAGATCAATATGACTTTCAAAGAGAACGCAGTCCTATCCCCAGGTTTCACAAGAAATATTTTTCCGCCATGTGGGGAACTAGATCTTTTCTGCTGTCTGTGAGTCCATTGCAATCAAGTTAATCTTGTTCAAAATAACTATCCCTTTACAACCGCTTAATATTTATTCTATTGAGATCATCAACCAGTGACACAGCTATAATGTACAGATCTCTATCGAAAGTTGGGAATACTTCCCGGTAATCCTCTCATTAATTCCTAGCTGTGCAACATGGTATATACAAGTAGAAGACACATGTTGTTAGTAGCTGTGTCTTCGTATCATTATTGTTATGTTGTGGAACCATGAAACAAGCAATACAGGGTGTTGTAGTTTTAGGTCGATGTGGTAAATCGATTAATGATACTATGTACTTCCATATGTTATAGTAGTTAAGGTATATTTCAGTTTTTAGTTCTTTTATTGTACTAATGTGTATTATGGCTACATAGGTCAGTATATCTTTTTTCCAGATCCCGAGTTGTTAATAGTTGGCTGATAATTTTTATTGTTAGTCGTAAACTTTTTAGTAGGCAATAAGGGGAATGCAAACTTAAGTGAATCAGCTTATCTTAAAATGTCCTAGACGTTTTGCTTAAATGAAATTGGCAAGGTAGCAGAATAACTTCGTGTATCATTTTATGATAGATAAGTACTATGCTCTCTTGAGATTCCCTAAGTTATATGTTATGGTGGGAAAAGAAGTAAACCTGATAGTTAGGTCTTGAGTAACCCCCAAAACCTGGGCCTCCTAGACGCTTGTGTTTCAGTCTCATTCTAATAATTTTAGCAGCTATTTTGTTCACAAGCATGTAATTTTATTAAAGAAACCTACCAACATGTCCACTGGTCTTGTTTTTAATCCTACTTTATTAGACGTGTTGGCGTTAATAATTCGGTTTCGTGAATATTTATCACTTGACCTCCCTTAAACGCACTAGTACGGCTAAGGGTGGGTAGCCCTGGAAATGCTCTCATATGGCCACGTGTATATACCCACTACCAGGGAAGTACTACTCACTGCCTTCGCTCAGTGGGGTTGTTTGCGAAATTTTGAGGACAAAAAGTGCATGTCCGGTGCCTAAGCCGGGTTGGTGGATATGGAGGATCCACTTAAAGGAGTTGGAAAACCCTGATTCCAAACCAACGGCGCACATGAGCTCGGCGATCTTGAGGGAACAAATGGTTTGTAAATTCATTGTCAATCACCAGCTACCATGGGACTGCATCTCCTAACGTTGCGCCACCATTTTGTGGATTAGACCTCTGAGTTAAAGATTAATGGAGTGTACCCCTAAGAAAACCACCTGCTTGGGGAAGTCAACATCTTCGTTCATAATAATCTTTAAACATCGATAACGTGTATTGAACAATGAGGAGTTATCTCTAAGCTGTTAGCTTAATGACTGAACAATGTCAGAAAATGAGCGATCATGTGTATTCTGAGGCAAAATCAAATTGTCGTACCTACCTAACTCACTTTGACCGAATTTCCGAAGTAGAAAGAGAACCTTCCAAGCACAATCTTGATTGGTGAAATGGAATTTAAATAGATCCTCGTAACGCCGTAATCACATGTGAAAAGTGACGTTAGCACAGGTATGGTAGTTAAATTCAGCAATACTGTGGTGCCATCATTCGAGAGTACAGTAGCAGAATTTGATGTGTGATGTAGGCGCAGTTTTCGTATCTGGGTAAGTTTCAGCTGCTGCCTCAGCAATAATCCCATTTTTGCAGGATCCATGCTTGTACTATCCCCGTCGCCGTTGCTACGTTTGAAGAGATTGCGATATCACCTAAAACTGGCGAATGGAAACCTATTGTCAGAGTTTGTTGTCTTCTCCACGTTTATCAATCTAGTCACAACTATTGTGTGATAACTCATTTTTTTACGTTTATTAAGAAACACCATTGTCAACCAAAAACAATCAGTAAGGCCTCCGGTATCAACTACCTATTTATATTGATTATTTAAAGTTCAAGAGATGAAGGAAATTCTATAGATTCTTGTCTATCAATAAATTCTATTGTATAAATTTACTCTACAAATGTCCGAATCAAGATAAAATTAAGCCCAAAACTCAAGTCCCTGATAAGAAATCGTTTCATTTGAACCTATACTTATCTGAATTTCTGCATAACTGTCTTTACGTCAAATTTTCTTGTTTTTTTTAAAAAGACATTTTCAATTTTTCAGGTTGGAAAATCATTGTAAAAGCGGAATTGTGACTCTTAGTGAGTATTGGTTACACGTTCCTGTGACATGAATGGTGTGAAACGTTCATTTAAGCTATCCACATTCTTAATTTCTACTGGGATTCCTTCATTTGACGAATTACTTGGTAAGGCTTTTTTAAACTAGTATCATCAATATTTTCAGGTGGTGGTGTGACCTCAGGAAGTATAGTTCTTATCGGTACGGTATACTAAGTGTTATTAATTTCAATTCTGATTTAAAGAGCCAGATTTTCACCAAACATATGCAAAACTGCTCTTAAATTTGTTCGTAGCAGAAGGTATATTATCGGGTCATAGTATATTCTATGGTGCAACGGAAACATTTGACAATTTACTATGTGTAGAAATAATTTAAAATATAGTCCAACATGATATCTCTAATATTTTAGAAATTACCAGATCATATGACTTCTACAAATGAGATCGAAGAAGAAATTTCAGATCTTAAAATCGCTTGGCGTTATCAAAATGTCCCAAACACCAAGGTTTCAATCATCATTCTAATTCTTACATGACACTTTACTTCCAGAATGTAAATTCATCTGTATCGAGTTTAGGGCATCATTTCAATATAACCATACCCATGAATGCAACTGCTCGAATATCTGAGAAAAATGTGTCAACTTGTTATTTTCAACCGGATAGTAAAAAAACGTAATAATTATTTAATGCTAAAGTTTCTCATTTCATTGTTATAGATTGCATACCAATCTCTTCAGTTTAATTCAAAAATTAATTATTTTTCGATTAAACACAAAAGTGTCTTCAGGTATACAACGGATAGGTTTGTTTTTTGCTGTTCATTCATCTATAGCATTTGAAATACTTTATCCTTAGTGATAAACTCATGCGGCTCTCCTATGTGGGGTTATTGCAAAGATACTCAACAGTTCTACAGGAATATGCTTAATTTCTTTGCTACATTACGCCTGCTAATTCAAAACAGTCACTGTACAGTTTTCGTCACGTTACCTACAATGAAGGTGAGGTTCTGCTTAAGATTTCTCATTATTTGTTCTGTCTTATAATGTAATATTTATTGACTGAGTTTAATTCCATATTTTACATTCTTTTTACTATTACGGAGGTGTCGTTAAGTAAGGTTACCAAATGAGACCATGCTAGTCCATTAAAACAAATATTATGAAATCAGAATATTTCGTGCTCAAATCGCTCTTAATGCTGTCGATGTAAAATGTGCCAGCTTAGATCAATAAACATTCGTCTCAAACTGAATGTATTTTTATGACTACTGACTTGTTAATAAACACTCATATATATTGTAGACTTATGAGTTGTCATTTAAATAAGCAAGGGAAAACAAATTTTGTCTCATTTAATAATAAGCGAGATAATAGACAACTCAGATTTATCTGTTTAACTCTTCAAAAGTTCTATGTTTTATGGATTGAGTTTGTAACTAAGTCATCAGTTAGTATTCTAGCAATAAACCTTACAAAACAGACGGTGTATTTCAATAATCTTAACATAACAAATCTTTTGAACTTTTTTTTCATTTACCTAATCTTCATTTAACATCACTATTTAAATTGATTACTATTTTCAAGTTCTATATTTGTCTCTACTCAATCAAATCACCTTTCAAAATACAAATATTTAAGCTTTGAGTGTTTGTCAATTTTTAACCGAATAGTGTTATGAAGGATGATTTTAAATGAGTTAATATATTGTCTGCTTATTGTATTCGTTAAAATAATGAGTGTCAGTATGATGTGGCAGATTGATAACCTCTCATGTGGGTGAATTATTGAGATATATACCCTGAATGAGTCGATTTCAATAGACAACGCAACCGAACAACAGAACAAGGTTTTTCTAGAATAGTGACAGGCTTATATACTGGGTAAATGTAAATAAATGTCACTCAACAAACAAGTATTTGAGAAATATCATTTTTGTGGGTCACTTACCAATCAAATAAGACTTGCCCCCAAATGCCCTGGTACGGCCGAGAGTAAGGTAGGCCCGCCCTCCCTCTCGAAATGCTCTCACACAGCCATGCGTATACAGCCTCTGCCAGGGAAGTCCTACCCACTGCCTTCTCGTGGCGGGGGTGTTGTTTACGAAATTGAGAGGATGAAAAGCGAATGTCCGGCGCTTTAACCGGATTCCAAATCAATGGTGCACATGGGCTCCAGTATCCTGAAGGAGCAAATGGCGTATGAACCGATCGTTGGTCACCGGCTACCACGGGACTGCATCTCCTCACGATGCTCCACTGCCTTGTGGATCAGACCTTCAGGTCGAAGGCTCGGGGTGTGGCCCCCTAAGGAAACCACCTGCTTCGGTTTGGGCATCTGGGCAGTATCACAGCCTTCGCACAAATCGAATGATTTATGTGGTGCATATGTATTTGGTACCTCCTTGTACCAATATCTATGTGTTAAAATAAAATAAAATAAAAACAAATAAGACTTGACCATCATGGTTGATTCGTGTTCATTATATCAGTAGGCCATTTTACCAATTATGGACCAAAACATAAAAGTAACACGAAATCTCTCACTGTTTGTTCATCTAAACTCATTTAACTGGTTTTATAACTATCCAATTAACCCTATATTTGTTTGCCTATCCAATGACCAGTCATCATGGTGTTGCATGCAAAGCGATAAAATTAATTGAGTACTAAACAGGTATTTGATCATCAGTATTTTTCGAGCCCTCTTTATGTGTAGTATAATCATCGGCTAAAAATGTCAAACTTTACTGTAATAGAAGAATGAGTCAGTCAGATTATAAATCTTTACAGAATAAAGCAGATGTAATGTATTATGTACGCTGAACCACTGCTTAATGAAATGTGTTGTAATGATTAATAAGCGATAGTTTAGTAGATAAAGCACTCGACTGATCTGGGTGGTATCACTAGCTCTCGCGCTGTCTTTGTATGTACATATACGTACACATACTCAGTAAATGAGATGATTAGTGAACGAGTCGACTGGGAAGAGATGGTAATCAGATGATAACGTGGTACGCATCTATGAAATCATTGAATATTGGTTTCAGTTATATAAAAAGAGGTCAGATTACGTGAATGAAACTGTTAAAATTCTGAAAACTATCGGTTGAAAACTGTGATTTATACTACAACCAGTAATTCATATGCGTTCATTATCTGTGTTAGTAAATTATAGAAATTTAGTTTACATCTGTATTTGTAACTAATTTTACTAAGCATTGTTAACAAACATAAAATAATATACTCAGACATTTCAATTTGTTATTCTGTCAAACTGTGTGTTGATAGTAAATAAAAAATCCAATCATATCCAACTGACTCCATGTTAATTCGTGTTTTTTTTAATATTTAACTTGTTCTTCGTTTAGCTACCGCCTGGTCTATTGACTCGTCTATCTCATTACTGTGATTATATGTTTCGAGTACAAGGTCTGCGTGACCAGATACAGGCGAATCCAGTGTATTCAGAATATGATGGTCTACTCACAGTTCTTCATATTCCTTGGTTAATCAGTGGGAATACACTTGAACCGGCTTTCAGATCATCTACACTTGAATGGTGTTTCAAGATAAAACGACATCAGCTAGTTGTGCAGGTGAAAATTACCTTCATTTATATGTCTATACAGTTTTTCAAACACACATCAAAAAGTCATTTCAAGGAAGAGTACATGGCGTAGAACTCATGTTTTTAAGTGATATTGATTTGTAAATTCTTCACTAAGGATTATTATATCATGTTTTAGAAGAGGGTAGTTCAATTACAATGACAGTTCAACTGACGAGTGAAAGCGTAAAATTTCTGTCTGTTCAAAATTCTGCATAGCAAAAGTGCTATATAACCTCGTTCTCTTATTCAAGGTGTTCTCTTTCTAAAGAGAATTATGTGTCCTCAAGTTTTTGCCAATCGGATAGAACTAAAATCAATTGGCGGACGCTACAATAATTTGTGAAGACAATACTACTTACCTGTCAATTATTGAGCAAGAAGCTGAGCGACCAGTTTTACTTTCATTTACTTTCTTGGGATTAATGTTGATGTGTTATTGGACGGCTCAATTTCGTGGATTAGTTAAAGTTAGACATTAACACCGTTGGATACCGGCCAGCTCAGCGGTCTAGAGGTTAAGCGTTTGCGCGCGAGACCTATGGGTCCTGGTTTCGGATCTCGTGAGACGGGGTCGCGGATACGCACTACTGAGGAGTCCCGCAATAGGACGAAACGGCTGTGCAGTGCTTCCAAGTTTTCCATGGTGATCTAGCTTCAATTGACTCATGATCTCAACTATTGAGATTAGTGTTTAATTTATTATATCGCGTGTGTTGTTCGCCAGCTTACGTTGTGTTATCCATAGTTACTGTTATCTCTGATAATTTGGATAGCATGTTTATTTATTGTTTAAAAGTTGTGAGGTTTTAAAAAACACTAAGCACATAATACTTAGTTGTTTATTTCTATGAAATCAAGATTTTTTTTCTATTTTGAACAGAAAAGATTTCGATGCTATAATTAAGTTTATGCCTTTGAATACATGAACAGTTAGTCACTTATTTAGAATTCCTTTTTCCATGTTAATAACATGATCAGTACAATTAGAGGACTTTCGTCTTTTCTTAGAAAAAAAAGTTTCTTGTTGAATTTTATTTTATGTTAGCGATGTTAATAGTCTTAATGATAGAGCACAAAAGGATAGAAATCCTTATACAACAGGTTAAAGGAAGTGAGTTAAGTCAGACAATACTTGGAATGGTGGCTCAATTAGTGGTCAGCGCATTCGACTTTCAGCTACTTGTCTCTGGTTCGACCACCACTCCACCTACTATTGTGTGGACAAATGAGTAGCATCACTAGAAGCCAAATACATGAATTTGTACCTGATGAGTTGAAACGAAGAGAGAAAAAAAAGTAATTTATTAAGCGATCTACTGATCTGCTTGTACATAGACTGTGGAAAACTAATTCATCCATCTTTGCTTATCTAAAGACAAGACGAACGATTTCTTATTTAAGATCGTATGTATAATCTAACCCATATTAAGAAATCTATGGCCTATTGGTATAGAAGCTCAATTTTTCAAAACCATACCACTGATTTACAAATAATAAGCGAGCTACAGAGTATCACCCAGTCAGTTATAACCTTGGCACAATTATTCGCCAATCCGAGTTGATATGTCACATCAGCAAAGTGCGACAAAAATATAAAGTATTTTTTATTTCATGAATTCATTCTCAAAGCCAATCGTTTATGTATAATCATTTCGACTATTACTGATACTGTTACTACTTCTACTATTCTGACATTTGTCTTGCTATTGTGGTGTAGCAACTTTAACAGATGCACGCATGTACCAAATTTTATGTTGCTTATGACTAACTGATAGGTTCGTATACTATTCTTCGAGTACTAGTAGTGATACGACTTTTGGTTGTTTAAGCTGAAACTGGCGGTATGGGTTTCAAACCTACTATAAATTAGTATAAAGCCGAGTGTTTTAATGAACCAAACCATTGTTCCCAAGTTTGAATGACGACATAATTTTTCCCTAGGAGAATATAGACTAGTCAAATTGTCTTCACTTTTTTTTCTCTTCTAATCCGTTTTCTTTTTCATCATTCCACAGCATTTTCACTTACCACCTTCTCTATCCGATACAGTAAATAGATCCAATGCACCGGAAGCAGTCTTCACATGTTCCAAATTGCACGAAAATCAGTTAGAATTTTGAATTCGCCTACTACTATTGAAGACAAAGGAGAAAAAATAAGCATACTTATTTATTTGTACACTTTATTGAAATAAATTCTCATATTAAGTCGATTATTTTTTCTAATTGTGGTGTCGTTACTTCACTTACTTGTAGACTGTTGTAAATATACATGTGTGTTTACTATGACTGAATACTAATTGATAATATCGTGTTATTTCTAGTCCATTTTACTGCTCATTTTCCACCGATCACGTGACTCAACATCATGATACTCCTAAGACTAGGAAAATATGACGTTGGTTACCTGTTATTGTTACTAACTTGTCAATCACGTACAGATTCGTATAATTAGCTTTTAGTTACAGTCAAAGTGTGGTAGATAGTGGTACTACCCGGTTGCTCAAACCAAAAAGCTTCGGAGTGAGTTTGAATCTGCGACTTAGTGACTTAAGGTTGAGTACATCAACGATTGATACATATTAGTTGGCTAGATGACATTTTGTTTATTTATTTCTATTTAAACTTATAAACATTGGTACAAGAAGACACCAAATATATGTGCACCTCACAAATTAGTTGGTTTGTGTGAGCTGAGATACTACCCGGTCATCCAAACCGAAGCAGGTGGTTTTCTTAGGGCACCAATCCCCAAGATCACATTAACACCAAAATATTTTGTTTAGTAAATTGTTCTTTGCATTAGGACCTCGTCTTCTTTGTCATTCCGGTAAAGTTTTTTAAATAAATATTTTTACAGGGACATAGTTTTTAAATTGATTGATACCAGAATAGCAACCAATATACTATAATTTGTCTGATCAAAGTGCAATGTGGTCACACCAGTCTAAATGATTGTATATCGTGTACAGGTTGTTAAAAAAAACAGTCTACATGAAAGGGTGCATTATAAGCGGTGGTTAACAAATTTGACTTCCCACCTCACCTAGTTAAGTTTGTAGAACCCGATAGCATCATCACTCCTCAAATTAAGAAACATGTAGCTTAAAGTCAAGTAAATAAATCTTTACCTAATAAATTAAAAGCATATTAACAATCAAAATAGGGAAATATCTTTATACGGTTACAATTCAAAGAATATTACTCGATCCATTTATTTCAATTTAAACAACTCAATTGCAATCAAGTACACGAATGTGTATGCAATAACTGCTGTCATATTAGATTCCTTCCATTTTATTCAATAATGATAATCAATGTATTACTTAAACATTGATAATAAATATATTTTTGTGATATTCCAATGAATGGGAAATTGTATTTCTGATGTTTGGGAACTTCATTGTTGCTAATACAATTTCCTACTCATTAGAATATAACATAAAATATGTTATTAACCTTCTACTCAATGCTCAATTTACTTGAAGCTACTAAGTTTAACCTTGGCATTGATACCTACAAACATGAGAATTAAGTTGTAGAAAGACTATATTAGGTGTTAATCTTGGATGTTGTTAAGACCGTTATCAGCTATAATTCAGAAATCATATCTTAATCCTAGTTCCTAGCTTGATAAATCATTCATTTTCTTTTAAAGAGTTTTCTAATTAGCCGTAACGATTATCACTTGAAAGTCATTCAGACTGTATACTTAAGATTTACCCAATATTAGTGATTTTATATTTAACTATTGTTTATAAATGATATACTTTTCTATTTGCTTGTGTTCTTATTTTGTCTAATAGTTATTTCTGGAGATTGTTGCTAATGGTTACCACACTGTAGTTGTTTGTTTAAATTATTTTTTGATAAACAGTGTTTTATTGTCTGGTTTGATTAATTTAGTAAATATAGGACCCTTTTTCATTATGTGTTTTGTTTACTTATTAGTTAGTATCGCTTTTTTTTGCATGCAATTATTGACTCACTAACCAATTGTAAATAATAATTTATGGAGTATTAGCTGGATGTTTTATTAGACTTTCTCAGTAACTGGAATGCAGGTTCGAATTCTCACTTCTGCTTCATAAGCATTCACACAAATAGTCAGTCAGTCAGCTACAACGTAAAACCAGGCACATATATGCATCGGTCCAAGTTGTCATACCTCACTAACACAACAAGATGAACACCGGATTCATAAAAGTAGGTAATTCAAAGGTGGTAATATATAAAAGAAAGATTACAATAAGGATACAGTACAGGAAGAAAGAATTAGTCCATAGAAAGAAAGATATGAAGCGATTTTAATCTCTGAGTTTAAGGGAAGACAGAGTGTATACACCGACGCCATTGTGGTCGATTCTGAGCTATGTCAACAAGAGTCTCCAACCATTGGTTACGATAGTCACGCGGACCCCAACCAAGTGGTCTGCATCTACCAACATGGTTCAGACTAGAAGTTAGTGACTTTGTTGACTGATGCCACGTTTTGGTTTGGCCGCCCCTAACTTTCTTCCAACCATCCCGAACACCGATTAGCATTGCACGTCGTGGTAATCGGTGTTAGGGTATACATCACACGTGCGCAACCATCTCAGTCGATGAAGATTCATAACCTCATCAACTGACTTACCATCATTCCCTAATACCCTGCGTCGAACCTCACTATTACTTACCCGGTGATCCCAGCAGACGCCACACAAATAGTGTCTCAAAATCTGTTGTTCAGATGAGTTATTGCAAACAATCCGTAACTAAGAGTTTTATTCAATTATTCAACTTGAGTGTATTGAAATCCAAGGAATAGGCAACGCGGATCTATTCATAGATTATAATTATAAGTTAGTGATAAATGACCTTAACCCCGTGATATATATATACATGTATTCTATCCACGCATAAATATTAACACTGCACAGTTATACATAAAAGTCTTGGGGAATATACTTTTTTTTCTTTATATACAACAATGTTAAAGATTAGTCAGCTAGTATAGCTTTTTCACACTTAGTTTAATATATCATCACCAATAAATTAAGAAATGTAGGAAATCTACTTTATAAAATTTATCAATCGTTCTCAATCATAAACTTTACTTATCAGCATAGTGTTATGGAGTTTGTTGTGTTTAAACTGATATCATGAATGTTAGACCACCATTGAAAACCTAGAACCACTGGATGACCGTTTCGTCTTAGTATGGGACTCCTGAGCAATCCTCATTCACTATCCCGCACTCGGAACTCGAACTCAAGACCGGTTTCACTCACGAGCGCTTAACCTTTAAACCACTGAGCCGACATTTGAAAGTGCTAATGTCTAGCTTCAACCAATCTATGACATTGCACAACCGTCCACCCTTGTCTTCAGTGAATAACTGCCTAACTAGGACTAAACGATTTTCCAGTGCTTCTGAGTTTCATTAGTAGTCTAAGATTGATCCATTCATGATATCAATTTAAACACTTTACCATTTATCACTCTCGAGATGGAATTCCTATGAGTTAAGAAATATTAATTTTATAAATCAGTCGTTTTAATTGAACATGGATGTTTTGTTTTCTTTTTTGTAATGATCATGTGATATAACTAGTTGAAGTAGTTGGTTAGTGAATGACGATGTACCAACTGTGAGAGAAAAAGAGCGAGATCTCAGCGTTTTTGTCAGCATCTTTTAACCAGTTGAGAATACTTGATACTATATGGAGTTTTAAAACCAGAAATTAACCGTATTTGTAAAGCTAAGATTTTAAAGAAAGCATTAAATACGTTTAGTTACCATGGTATAACACTAATACGATCAAATGGTTTCTGTGTAATTTATGATAATAATTATTCACTTCACTGACAGTAAGTATACTGAATTCATGGTTTAAGGCATTAAGCTATTATAATGTGAACAGGTTTTGAATATTAGTCGTCTTGTTTAATGGTGTACACAATTCAATCATCCTAAAGGTGTAGTCTTTTCTTTAAAAAAATTTGTTACATCAGAATTTTGTATACCATGTCACTAGTACAAGTTATATGTATATTCGACTTTGAACTACACTGTAGTTGTTTGATGATGATGGCTAACAATATACGGTTGCCGAGGCTAAAGTAATTACGGTATGATGTTAAAACCAACTGCTTACTCATTGAAAGCCCATTTTTGCCTTATATAAATAGCATTCACATATATACCGGGTTTTTTGATATTGTCTCTTTTCAGTAAAATTTCTACACAAACTTATCGTGTAAACAGATTATGTCGTATACAACTGAGAACGATTCATCTGATCATCCGCATCCATGTGATGAGCATATATCACCTGGCGATGAGGATGATGGTGGCGATTCTAGTCTTACTTTACCTGCTGAAGCACAGTATGATCCAACTTTGACTGGAGCAGAATATTACCAAACAGGTGGTTATTGGCATGCTGGAACACAGATGATGGATTGTTTATTTCAAACTGATCGGATTGCAGATGTGGCTTTTGATCCTTTAGAAGAATTAATCTGGTGTGTGACACGTACAGTAAGTTAGTAGTTTTGATTCAAATATATGTAATCTGTTGGTCTGTCAACTAAGGCTTTTTTAATTCACCTAGAATTATTGTACATTTTTTGGTGAATACTTTTCAGGGTCAAATGAGTGCATTCTATTCAACTACCATGGAACGTTATATAACGCTTACTGTACCGTTGATTTCGGATGTGAATTCACTTGAAACTGTCACACCATATAATGGATTGAAGCAAGTCTTTCCTTCACCTCGTCCAATGGAACATTCTGTTTTTGTTTTGGCTAATAATGCTTTACATGCTTATACAAAAATGGGCAGACCATTAGCTTCTGTTGTGTAAGTTTAATTGGATTACAACCAGTATTTTGTTGAAATCTTGATTATATGAACCTGTATTTTTAGTCGCAGGATTGAATTGTATTTTTCCATCTTTGGTTTGTTTCCTTTTTATATTTTCTTTCTGTCTTCAAAAATACAGTAAGGCATCCATTAGTGCTTCACTGATAATCGAATTCATGATTTTCAAACTTGGCGCTTAAGACTTCCAGCACCAAACAATTTTTTCAAATTTGTTTTTCATAGACCAGAACAAATGTTCAACGTTTTGGTAATGTGGTCTGATCGACCAAAATCTTTACGAAAATCGAACTTAGTTTGGACTCTAACATGCAATAAATCTGCAGTGCTGTTAGTAATAAAAGGGACGTTGTCACTTCCCAGTTGTCCACACCGTGGAAGGATGCTTTTCTTTGAAGTACCTGGAAAGGAAATTATGTTAGGAGGAAGTGATCTTAACAACTTGGGATAGTGATCGCAAAGTCCAAGGGATAACTGTTCGGACCCGGTCACGATTATTTTGTAAACATTGTTATAGGTGTATTTGATGAGGTCTTGTCACCAGAGACAGAAATCTGTGGGGCAACGTGAGATGTGCTATTTTCAGAACTGACCTTCACTAATTCTCTCTGGTTGTTTGAAGACCGTGCATCTGCAGATATTGGTTACAGTGGGAAATAACAATTTGACCTTACAGTCGGAACATAAGTTTGATGCTCTTAGTCCACTTTCCAACCAACCTGATTGGGTATGATTAGGACCTCACGAAACAAATGTTTCAGTTATAATAGAGCTCGATTGGATCATCATGATGTGGAAGTTTATATTGGCTTGTACATATTAGTCATGTCAGTATGTAGATTTTTGAGATTTTAGTATCTCCACAGTCGAAATCACGAGTTCTAAGTTAGAATACTATTAAAAACCTGGAAACACTGGACGACTGTTTCGTCTTAGTATGGGACTCGAATATGAGACAGACCTCGGACAATGGATGAAGGGTTGGGCAAGATTGAAGTTAGACATTAACATCGTTGGATGCCGGCTCAGTGGCCTCGATGTTCGACGTTCGCACACAAGACCGAAGGTCTTGTGTTTGAGTCCCGTGTGCACGATCGTAAATGCGCACTGCTGAGGAGTCTCATACTAAGAAGAACCGGTTATCTAGTGCTTCTAGGTTTTCAAAGGTGTTCTAACTTAGATCGACTTGTGATTTCAATCATGAAAACATTGATCATATGTCTATACACAGATCAGAGCATTCATTCCTATAACAATTGTATAATATATATGATATTGTCGAGTTTTATATTGAGCAAAATAATCAGTGACAACTCATTGCTAGCACATATTTATTGTATTGATTGTATTTCTTATCATCAATGTCCAATGAGCTAGTATAAAAGAAACAGGTGAAATTTTGTTAAGATACAATTATGTTTTTAACTTTATTTATTTACCTTGTTAATACACATTATTGTTAGTACAGTTAAACTGATAACTATGGGAAGAAAATAGGTATCATTAAGATAGTTTCCTTTGATTATTTTGGTAAATAAACTTTAAGGATTTTGTCTCATTTTTACCTCTTTAGAAACTAACTATCAATCAATCGGTACAGGTTATCTCATGAAATCATCATAGAGAGGTGAAATTAACTCTGTTAATAAAAAACAAGAATCAAAATACTTTTAGGGTTAATGATATTAAGAAAGATTAGAAATATAGTTTAGAAAGAAGAAATAAGTTTATTAAAAGTATAGAATAATGTAGATACGAATGTAAAGAATGAATATTTCAAGGTATGTGCAACCGACTTTGTGCCATGACACAATAAGTTATCAATCATTGATGAAGATTATCGTGCAGACCGCTCAAATATTTAGTTTACATCTACGAACGTATTCATGCCACATCTTGATATTGACCGTTCAACAAGCTGTTGTAATCAGCGTTAAAGATTATTAGAAAAAGGTTTATAATCACTACTCTAACAATAAATAAGTTTAGTCAGTAGTTAAAATTGGTTAGACGAAATCAGAATCTATAATTAATTACTATTTCACAAATTAATAACAATTAGTTGACTCCTCTATAATTTGTGTTAGCCACATAATGATGGGACATTTTTTAAAATGTTTTATTCATCATTGTTTTCTCTATATTCCCATTTCAAATTCAGGGCAAATATCATCCATTGGTTCAGCATTTGTAGATCAATGCTGCGACTAGTTAGAGCTTTTAAACAAGTAACAGTGTGGGGTGGCATTGAATTATTATTGGATCAGCCGAAATCAAACGACTGCATTACTTATAAGGACTTCAATGTTTCCCCACCATCTGAATCGTGTGTTTAAAGCGAGTGGGAGATTAGTCAACTGTTTTTATGTGAGTGTATTTACTTACTGGGTTTTCATTGCTAAACACAATAATCAATATTTACTAACTGGATAAACTGATACATTATCACCCTGCAATAATTTATCCCTTACTCATGTTATTTATGAATAATTTCCTTTTCAGACATAAATTCATGCTAGAGTTAGAATGTTTAGCTGTAACTGGTCCTACTGGTACCTTGATGAGTGGGTCCGGTATTAGAGGAGCTGGTAATGGTTTGGGGAACTTTGCACGATTTTTCTTGGGTGGTCTTCAACCAACCCTACTAGAAGTAGATGCTGTAGAACGTTGGGGTGAAGTAATCAATACAATAGATGTTGGAATCGGTGGATCTGTAGTGCTTCGACCATTCAGTGGTGGTTTATGCGCTGGAAATACAAATGGAAAAGTAAGTTTCCCTTCATTATATATATATACTTACGTTTAATTCATTTCCTCATTAGCATCCAGACTGTATCATAAAAAAAATTATTTGATAAATAGTCTTTAAAAGTGTACCGGTGAATTCACCACACAATAACTGTCCGAGTTTCATATTTCCCCTTTTCTCAAACCTTTCCATCGAACTGTGACTTTAGGAGCGGAAATGGTTTAGTTGAATATATATTTCTTTCACAAGTTGACTACTGTAAACAATCTCAGTAGTATAGTCGTTACGATCCATTGAAATTTATGTCATTTTTTGTAACAAAACTTTTTATCGGACGCTTTTTTTTTCGGATTATACTCTTTAGGTTATGATAATCGATTCACGTACCAGTCATGGTATTGTACGTGAATTAGACGCGCATACTGGTGAAATCTCTGATATGACAGTTGATGCGAATAGTCATACATTAGTCACTTGTGGATGGTCACGTGTCGGTGATTCTGGATTACGTGTGGACCGCTTGTTGAGAGTATGATCTTCATTCTATTTAAATTTTGCATTTTAATTTGATTTTGTGCAAAATTGATTATTGCCCTAATGAATAACCATTAATTCTATTTCAAAGTGTTTCATTTAAGTTCTCCACTCACATAGATCAAGATTATCTCTTGGTATATATATCGTATGAAGCACATTTTGAGGAGACCAGGAATGACATTTCACTCTTCACATATAAAAGATAGGGTAAAATTAAAATCGAAGAAATATTATCAAGCTGAAAGCAATTTGTTTATAAATAAGATGCATTCGAGTGTAAGAATTCTACAAGTTGTTAATATTCCTTGCTCGTTAATGCTGTGGAAGAATATTTCTTGTTGAAAGACCTGTAAGATGAACAAAGAGTATTGAATGTACTATGTAGCTAGGAGTGTGGTTTCAAATCTCAGGATGTTGCTGCCACCTAAGATTAGTCGAGCATGAATTTTCCGTTGGAGTAGTTTCTGATGTATCAGATCTGTGTTTTTCAAAGATTATTGCCAGCATTATGAATTCAGAGCGACCATAGCTTGGTGTGTTATCTTACAGAGCCGACCTTTTCTAACCTCTCCTTTCATTTGGAGGTAGACAGCATTTTTATTTATTATACTTGTTGACCTACAAAATCCACTTGAATGAATGCTAAATTATTTAAAATTGTAACATACCATCAGTCCATAAAGTTTTTATCTTTTTATCCACATTGTTTGGGAGAATGAAGTATTTAAGACCCCACTAAACAGTCACAGTCAGTTTGTAAGGGTTATTTTCTCATTATTGATGCGAAAGACTGAAGTTGATCAAATTTTATTGGGATATGTACATCCTGAATGTATTGACTATATACAACCAATTAGTCACAGGTTTTCATTGTCAGTGGAGTCCAGACCACTCGTTTTTCATCTAATTACGTACTGAGTTCAATCCTCAAGGTGAACATTAACAGTACTGGGATGCAAGCGCATAAAGCTGATGTATCTTGAATAGAACAAGACGCGCGTTCAGATTTCCACTAACTACTATCCAACTTTAATAAAGTCGTAATCAATGATTTTTCATAACTTAAAATACTGTCCTCCAAAGTCAATGCAATTAGAAATTAATGCTTCTCATTCCTTAAATCGAATTAATGTTTGTAACGTCATGTGACTGACAGGTAGAAGTGGTTTGTCCTCTTCCTATCTTATTTTATTACTATTACTATGTATCTCTTTGTAGTTATTGATATCGTTGCGTTATATTGCACATATATGCATCTAGGTATATGATCTTCGATCGGGTCGTGCTCAAGTCCCACTCTCTACATCACTAGATCCATGTTTTGTTCGATTTATACCTGGTTGCAGTGATAGTTTATTGGCTACTTCACAAACTGGTGCTTTTCAAACTATACAATGGGGTAAAATTGCATTTTCTCCCAATGATTTAGGTCAGTTATGGTTAGGTTACGATCGACTAGTTGCCACAGATCTATCACAAAAGTAAGTTCCTATCATTTTTTCCATTTATGACCATATATATTCATAAAAGATGTTCATACAAAATTAAATAATGAAGTCATATTAGGACAAATTACGTAAGAATAAGAGATTAAAACTAAAGACTGAAAAAGCGTAACTATGTTGATGGCCAGCGCAAATAAAAGGTTTTACAAATGTTTTCTGTACACAAAGATAAGGTTTATTTGTGTATATTCCTATACTTACTTACTTACGCCTGTTACTCCTCGTGAAGGAGCATAGGCCGCTCACCAGCATTCGCCATCCAACCCTGTCGTGGGCAATCCTTTCCAGCTCCTTCCGGTTGTTATTCATCCTTTCCATATCTGCTTTTATTTCCCGACATAATGTGTTCTTTGGCCTTCCTGTTTTCCGCCTTCCTTCAGGATTCCAAGTTAGGGCTTGTCTCGTGATGCAGTTTGACAATTTGCGTAATGTATGTCCTATCGATTTCCATCGTCTTTTCCTAATTTCCTCTTCAGCTGGAAGCTGGTTTGTTCTCTCCCACAGTAGGCTGTTGCTGATGGTATCCGGCCAATGGATGTTGAGTATCTTGCGTAGACATTTATTTATAAATACTTGTACCTTCTTGATGGTGGTTGTAGTAGTTCTCCCAGTTTCAGCTCCGTACAGTAGAACTGCCTTGACGTTCGTATTGAAGATTCTCACTTGATATTGGTTGATAGACGGTTGTTTTGAGTTCCATATGTTCTTCAATTGTAGGAATGCTGTCCTTGCTTTTCTAATCCTCGCCTTTACGTCTGCATCTGAACCTCCTTGCTCATCGATTATGCTTCCCAGGTATGTGAAGGGTTGCTGTTCTCAGCTTTAAATTTGAGGACCTTGGTTTTCCCCTTGTGTATGCCGGGGACTACTGATGCAGAGGTTGCTGCTACACTGGCTGTCTTTATCTGCATTTGTTCCTGTGTATGTGATAGGAGGGCTAGATCATCTGCGAAGTCCAAATCGTCTAATTGATTCTGAGCTGTCCATTGCATTCTGTGCTTTCCCATAGATGTCGAGGTCTTCATAATCCAGTCGACCACCAGGAGAAAGAGGAAGGGAGAGAGTAAACAGCCTTGTCTGACTCCGGTCCTTACTTGGAATGCATCTGTCAGCTGTCCTCCATGCACGACCTTGCACTGTAGTCCATCATATGAGTTCCGGATAATATTGACAATCTTCTCAGGAACTCCGTAGTGTCGAAGAAGTTTCCATAACGTCCTCCTGTCTACACTGTTAAATGCCTTTTCATAATCAATTAAGTTGATGTACAGTGACGAGTTCCACTCAACTGATTGTTCGACGATGATCCGTAGTGTCGCAATTTGGTCTGTGCACGACCGGTCCTTACGAAATCCAGCTTGTTGATCTCGAAGTTGGGCGTCTACTGCATCTTTCATCCGGTTCAGCAACGCTCTGTTGAAGACTCTCCCTGGTATTGACAGCAGTGTGATGCCTCTGTAGTTTTCACATTTGCTCATGTCTCTTTTCTTTGGAATCTTGATGAGGTGTCCTTCTTTCCAGTCCATTGGCACTTGTTCCTCCTCCCAAATCTTTTTGAATAGAGGGTAAAGCATGCTTGTGGTTACTTCGACGTCTGATTTCAGTGCTTCAGCTGGTATGTTGTCGGGTACTGCTGCTTTCCCGTTCTTGATTTGTCTGACGGCCATTCTAATCTCTTCCGTCGTTGGTGGATTGACATCTATAGGAAGATCTGTGTGCGCTGCTTCGATGTCCGGTGGATTCATTGGAGCCGGCCTATTCAGGAGTTCCTCGAAGTATTCTACCCATCTGTTACGCTGTTGTTGAATTTCAGTGATTGGCTTGCCTTCTTTGGCTTTGACCGGCCTCTCTGGTTTACTGTATTTCCCTGCTAGTTTCTTCGTTGTATCGTGAAGCTGTTTCATATTTCCTTTTCTAGCAGCTTTTTCTGCCGTCGTTGCTAGTTCTTCCACGTATTTCTTCTTGTCGGCTCTAATGCTCTTCTTCACTTGTTTGTTTGCTTCTATGTATTCAGCTTGTGCTTGGACTTTCTCCGCTCGTGTTCGGCTGTTGTTAATTGCTGCCTTCTTGTTCTTCCTTTCTTTGATCTTGTCCAGTGTTTCTATAGAGATCCATTCCTTATGATGGTGTTTCTTTAGGCCCAGAACCTCTTGACACGTTGAAGTTAATGCTTCCTTGATGCCTTTCCAGTTGTTCTCCATAGTAGTTTCTTCTTCATTCAGTAGATCTTGTAAGGCTTGGAACCTGTTGTTGAGAGCTATCTTGAATTCATTGAGTTTGTCAGTATCTCGAAGGAAGGCTGTATTGAACCTTTGTAGTGCTGTTTGTCCACTTGTCCAGTTCTTTTTCAGCTTCAGTTTTAAATTGGCTACAACTAGGTGGTGATCTGAAGCTACGTCAGCACCTCTCCTGGTTCTCACATCTTCCATTGTCCTTCGGAATTTTTTGTTGATGCAAATATGATCGATTTGGTTCTCTGTAGTGTGGTCCGGTGAGATCCATGTAGCCTTGTGTATACGCTTGTGTGGAAATATTGTGCCTCCTATGACTAATTTGTTGAATGCACATAGATTTGCAAATCTTTCTCCATTTTCGTTTCTTTCTCCCACTCCATGTCGTCCCATGATATCTTCATATCCGGTGTTGTCTATTCCGACTTTGGCATTTAGATCTCCCATCAGAATAGTTAGGTCCTTTCTTGGGCATTTCTCAATGATTGACTGCAGCCGCTCGTAGAACTGATCTTTAATGTCGTCGTTGCTATCATTGGTGGGTGCATAACATTAGATAATATTCATTGTGATCCCCTCCTTCTTTGTTTTGATTGATGCTTTGATGATTCTGGATCCGTGAGATTCCCATCCTACAAGTGCATTTCGTGCTACTTTGGACAGCATAAGACCGACTCCCTGAGTGTGTGGAGCGTTTTCCTCTTCATGACCGGAGTATAGTAGCATCCCTCCCGTATTTAGCCTTTGGTGTCCAGCTTGGGTCCAATGGGTTTCTCTGATTCCCAGTACTGCCAAGTTGTATCTCCCCATTTCCGTTGCTATTTGACTGGTCTTACCGGTCTCCCACATTGTTCGGACTTTCCATGTACCTATAAAAATTTTTGCTCTGGTTGTTAGAAGGGGCATCGGCTTCGTGGCTTCCAGAGGAACTCGGCTTCCACCATGAAGCGTCATAATTCTTCTAAATCAAGACCTAACTCTCAGGGCAGAGTTTAAATGGTTTGAATTATTTTCTCTGGTAAGCGTTATTTTAGCGAGTTAGTTTTCTACGGGATGGGGACGCTAACCCCATGCCCAACCCTCCTTCTTTACCCGGGCTTGGGACCGGCAGTAACTCTAGAAGAGCTACAGGCGGAGTTGTATATTCCTATGGCTTATGCTAATATGTAAAGAGATGAATTACGAAAATAATAGGTGAGTGCAATGGAATCCTTCCGATATCTTTGAAGGCTAAATTGTTACCGATGTGGTGATTGATACTGACTAAATACGTCAAAACATAGAGCTTATTGTTTGATTTTCTCCTTTGGTCAACCATGAGAGACATTGTTCAGAAATACGTTGCATTTATTGTCATATTTCATTTTCCTTATTATTTAGTGGGAATTGTGTCGTTTTCGCCACTGAAGCTGGACAACTACACTTATATATTCATGATATAAATTTGTGCCAATTTAATACATCACCTTTACCTACCGAATTCGCTTCTCCATTCCCGGAAAGTTTATGGCCTACAAATACACTACAAACTACAATCCCAGTAAATTATTCATTAATGATTTTCGATGATCCTACTAGTACACTGTATGGAAGCAATTTAGCTGGAATTGGTAAAACAGCTGCTGAATCAGTTGGCTTACAAATGTTAGCTGCTTCTATACATCAACCGCCAGAAAGTTTATCCAGTCCAGATTTTCTAAATCTTGTTGAACGTCGTAAAGCCGAAGCAGCACGTGAAGCGGTTCTTACTGCTTATAAACCAATTGAATATGATGATTATCGTTTCTCATTAGCCAGTGTTCCTTTTGCCGCTTATCCACCACCAATATTCGATTCAACCAATAATCCAATTGAAGATGAATCAAGTTGTATATGGAAAGCTAAACTGGACACAATGTGTACATCGGATTGGCCAGAAGATTTGAATAAATCACAGCACAAGTAATTGCTCACATTTATGAAAACCGTCATTTCTTATTCATTTTCTCCCTACTGAAAACGCCCAAGATAAATTATGTTTATCTATGTGTATGTTTCTGTATTGAGGATGGTAAATTACGCAATGGTGATTCTTTGATTACACTAAAGATTTTCACTTTTATCTTAATTCCTTGTAAATGAGAAATTAAATCTTGACATTTTCACTTTGTTGTCATTTTAAGTTGAATAGGAATGTATACAGAGTGTAGGATTATGTTCTCAGTTTTTAATGTATTTTTTAGAAAAATGGTAAGCAGTTAGTAGGACATCTCTAGTAGTGGCTGTATACGCGTGGCCATGTGAGAGCATTTGAAGAGGGAGAGTTGACTCTCCTCTTCCTTTGCCGTACCAAGGCATTCGGGAGGTAATAATTTATGGTATAAATGTTAAAGATATATATCTATTTGACAAATACAAGAAAGATCAAGCTTGAATCGATTGATTTCTATAGCTATAACCGTGCACCAATTCCTGATTCAAATCTTTAATTCAATTCTTTTGTTTTTGGTAGTTCTGTGCAAAGGTTAGTGTGAATAATAGCTAATTATGTAGATCAAATTAGGTTTAGAGGTATTACAAACCTGGGATTTGTTGAAAACCGTGTCTTTTCCAGTACTAAGTAAGCTACCAATCGTCTTAATTCTCGAATAACTTTGTATTTTGTCCCACTTTATTCATCGATCCGATTTATCACATCTCTCGTTAACTTTTCTCTCATCTATGATCCATAATTTCTTACTTACCTGTCTTTTTTACACAGAGTAATGAATGAAGTTGATCCTGATCTTTTAAATAATGCCAATAGAAAACGAGCTGTACGTAAACCACCTCATTGGGGAACTGTATGGCATCCATATTCCACGGATGAAGTAACAATGAACTCATATACTACTCATAATAATATTGATGATAATAGCTTGGAAACTGGATGTTCTAGTCCATTGCAATTAGGTCGTTTCGAACATGTTGCAATGAAAGCAACAACAACAACAATCAACGCTACTATCCCCACTACCACCATCCCGGCAATTACATCATCCACATCGACGTCGGTCACTAATAACAAATTGCCTACATTAGCATAATCATATTATCGTCATTAATAAAATGCATTTCAGTTGTTTATTTCTGTTATTGTCATCGTCACTTGACTTTTTTTTTCTTCTATGTTAACAAATATTGCATTGAGAAGTTATTTACACCACTACATTTCTATTGATGCTTTGCTTCACCTTTGAGATATATATGTGTCAGTAACAACATAACGTACACTGTCTATTGACATCAAATCATCATGTACAATCAATTTTAGTTTAAAAATTATGTACAAATATTTAGATTGTTTTTTCCCTTCTACATTGTATGGTAGTATGGTTTTTCTTATTTCTCTGTATTGATTATACTTAGTTAACAATCGAGTTCTATTTCCTTTTGTTGCCTCGGTTATTATTTTTCTTTGCATTATATATATTAAATAGATAGGTTTTCTTTTTTTTTTTAGTTAAAACAAGCATAACTGTAGGGGGTTACTGTTTTTTAAAAAAAGTTTTTTTAAAAAAAACCCACTGTTCTCCCCCCCCCTCATATTTTAACTGTTATTTTTACGAACTGTTAATAAATGAATCAATGAAAACATGAATAGTTTTGTTATTCTATAATCTTTTATTTGAAAAATTTGTTACCAAGGCATTTCACTTTGATATGATACTTGTAAATCATGTAACAAATAGAGATAGGCAACATAAGAAAATAACTTATCGATCAATATAATTCGGTTCAAGTTCTCATTACATTACATTACATTACATTACATTAGAAGCGTAGAATAAATATTGGAGTATTTAGAAGTTGTAGTTTCAGTGGTATTTTCCGAATAAAATAATCTAGAAATCAAAGAATAAATGTATACAGACTATTGTCACCATTTTTCAGTCATGTCTTATTTTTGCAACCATTGTTTGCGGTTATCACGCGGATCACAACCGGCTAGTTTATACATACCAACGGTCAATGACTCCAAGAACTGATGCTGTATCTTATGTTAGCTTCCCATAGTTTTCTTCTAACTTATGATTATAACGGTCAAGGTCGCTCATTCAGACGCGTTCACTGCGTATACTTACTACCTGTCTCAACCACGTCAGTCGGTGAATGTTCATAGACCAATTAATCATTCTAACATAGTATCCTGCTTCCAACCATAAAATTACTCACTCGATGGTCGAAGTGTTATAAAGATACTTCTGATGAAGTTCTGGTAACCTATAAGTGCTTCCTACTTTTGAAGCCTACATTTCATGGTCATATGTCGAGTCAACAATGTTAAGCAGCGAAGTCCCAGTGAACACATACCTGAAATACTGGTTGGATGAAACGGATAGACATCACCTGAAAAAGTTCGATTTAAATAAAATTTAGCAATGATTATTTATTACTGAATTAATAATCTCAAATGGATAATCAGTAAATTAGATTTATCAGAATCATTTCACAAATGAGATAAAAATAATCTTGGTGTTCTAGTAATAGTATCCCAATACCAGACAATCGGTTTTAAGCGTGATTTAAGCCCTAACACTTCAGGCTGGTCTATTTCGTTTACTATCCTATTTACGTGTTCTATGCAGTATATGTTATATTGCTATATAGAGTTGAGTATCTTATATGAGACGAGGTTTGCCATTGATATTGTGGATGGTTCGGCATTACTTTGGCAAGTTTTTCTGACTGTTCATGTGCAAAATTTATTTGCCGATTAACCGATTTCATTTATAATGGTGGTTGATTTTCAATGTTCTCAAGGACTTTGTATAAGAAGTTTTTGGATCACATTATCCTTGATAACTGTTGAAAACGGATTAATATTTTTCAATGTGGCGTGCTTTGTGTTACTCATCTAATTGAGTACTATTCAATGATGTATAATATGTACACGTATATTAAGATTTTTGATTGACGATTTACACCTGCTCTTACTCGCCATGTTATATAAAGGATACTACACCATTGAAAACCTGGAACGGCCGTTTCGTCTTTGTATGGTACTCCTCAGTAGTGCACATCTACGCGGTACTTTCGGCTTCGCACGCATGCAAACAACTTTCAATGATTAGACTTTATTTCGTATGACTTTTTAAAATTGATACATTATGATAAGTCAGGGACAAGAATGCTCTGAACTCAGTAATTGCAACAGCCTACGTGCAACCCAGTACCGTTTTCTTCTATACTGTTCAACAGACATGAATGATAATTTCTATTTCCCAATGGATCGATGCCGCAAAATATTGACAAACGGATAATAGTTCATAGGTGGAATATTTCAACACTTTCAAAGACAAAAAATGAATATTTGGGCACAGCTGAAGCTATAGCGGTTCACCTTTCAAAATATGATCTCTGTGTATGAAGGAGTAATATTCAAGCCCTCATTCTTACACGGTCGAACTATAACAAACTGCAAATGCTAATTATTACTTGATTTCTCAACTTCGTCTTGTTCGTCTGTACATTTGTAAAATAAACAATCGTCTTTGGTATTTATGACATAATTTACTATATGATTGCTTACTAGAAAGGAAGCATTCTTCGGTGTGTACGTGCTTTATATATATATAGCAATGCTACGGCGAACGAATCGACACCATGTTGTACCAATTTAAAAGTTCGACATTACCACGATAAACTTTTAAATTCTTTCATGAGATTATCCATAAAAATAAAGATAAATATTCTAGTCCACTTGGTATTGTTTTACTTGAATCTTCCCATTGATGTTTTAGGACTGAAATTGATCAGTCTCTTATTGGCATATGTGCATATTGTGCGTATGCCTCGATATTGTCTTAATTTACAAGCATTATAAGCAAAGATGGATAGTGGCTAGCAGTGGAATCCAGGACGTGCGTTTCGTCCTGTTTGGGACTCGTCAGCTGGATGTACCTGCGTCTCAGAGTTGATGTTCACTGAGTTCAAGTCCCAGAGTGAACATCAACTGGATTCCACTGCTAGCCACTATCCATCTTTGCTTATAAATATTCTAGTCGTTAACATACGCATCAAGCTTATTCGTTTGTACATGAATCTTAATAATTCACTGCATTTCTAGAAATATCTCTCAATCAATTATATAACTTTTTAGTATAAGGTTTTGAAGATTGTTGGATTTCATTGAAATTTCGAACCTGGCAAGCTTTGTAAACCAGAAAGCACTTGTGGTGATCGGTATTCAATATAATCCTTAAACATCGTATACAGTTCGTTTTGTTAACCGTCACGAGATAACGCCCCAACGGTATGTTAATCAGAAGGCGAATACGAAGTGTTGATTATGTTTATTATGGGACCACACACACAGATATCCAAAAGTACAGGTGCGTTAAACAAGCATGAAAGAGTTGTGCCAAAAGTCAAGCAGGAAAGCGAGTGAGTCAGCGAATATCAGTACGAGTAAGCGAGTACAGACAAGAGAGAGAGAAAGAGAGCAATAAACATGAATAACATGGACATATATATATAGTAAAGCTAGCAACGTGAATAAATGCGTGGGCAGTCAGCAATGCTCAAGCATACATGTTCATACATTCGCAACAATAATAAAGATACGATGATATAGATAAGTTGTTGTTGTACAGATGACTCAGTTCGTTAATAGGTTAACAAAATGACTTAACCGAAATAAATGTGAACAAACTTGATTGCACGTGAGTTGTTATACGCTGGATGTTTATTTCGTCCCAGTACATAAATTTCCAGCTATTCGTATCCACGATGTCTCAAGCTAGAATCGAACTAAGGACACTCGGTTTTGTAATGAGTGTGTTATATGAGTAGTTTGTCCAAAAGTGGAGCAAACAACGTTTACTGCGAACTTATCAACTGTATCCGTAATTGGAAGGATGCAGTGGTTTAATAATACAGCCTGACTAATTCTAAAATTCCACAAACTTATCAGTGAAACGACTACTTCAAGGCTGTACCTGTAATTATACTTTCGTATACCACAAACTCACTACATAAACTGTATACATTAGATCTTTCAATTCGTTAATCATTATTTCCTAATATCGAGAAATCAACAATAATTTTTCCGAATACAATGTACACCCGTTTTTCCGGTCTTTCATCATGCGATTGAATAGGTGGATGATATTATTATAGTATTCAGTTCATGTCAATTATATGTCTAAAATCAAGATTTTACACACAAACAGACTTATATAAAAAATTTGTTGTACAAGCAAGAATGGGTGATGACTATTAGTGGAATCCAGCTTGATGCGTGTTCCGTTCTATTTGGGACTCGTCAGCTGGATGCACCTACATCTCAGTGTTGATGTTCACTCCAGAACTCTAACACAGTACCATTCACCCCAAAAGCTGTAGCGTTATCCACTTACCTACTGAGTCCCAACAGCCATCTGCTTTTGCAATTGTGTGAAGTTTAAATTCACTTAGTATTGTTTGCTTTTATCTTCTCATTGATGTTTAGGTCTGCAATTGATCAATCTCTTGTTCGTATATGTGAATTCTGTGCAGACTACCTCGATATTGTCTTAAGTTACATGGCAGTCTTAAACAACATTGGAAAAATACAAACAAACAATACCAAGTGAATTTTATGTTGTTTATAATTAAAATGGAGGCTTTATTGAAATCTAAGTTTTCAACCACTGATGATTATCCCCAGATTAACACAAAGCCTTCAGCGAATTACAATTAGTTAATAATGTAGACTATCATTTTATCCTATACTAATCCATAACATGTCAATTCACTAAATTTGTAAACTATTCACATAACTATCATCTTACTAAGTTTATTATAAACATTTCATTGTAATGTATGGTAAAACAACTATTCAGATTAATTATTCTACCAATACCAGGTGAATTTAAATTCCCTCCCGCATTACACAAGCAAGTGGCTATCAGGACTCAATAGCTGAGTGGATAACGTGATGGCGTTTAAAGCGAATGGTACTAAGTTCAAGTTCCACAGTGAACATCAACTCTGAGATGCAGATGAATGTACATCCAACTGGCGAGTCCTAAATAGGATGAAACGCTCGTCAAACTGGATTCCACTGCTAACCACTATCTATCTTTTCTTATAGAGATTGTGAATTACGGCAATATGCACAGTATGCACATATGCCAATAACAGACTGATCAATTGCAGTCTTAAACCTCAATGGGGAGATACAAGCCAAACAATACCAAGTGAATTTAATTATTCCATGTTTAAATTGTCAATCTGTAGACCACTATCAGGTTGTTGATTTTTTAGTTTTTAGTTTAAAAGATATGTGATTCGCACCAATATAAATACATTGTTATATTTTAATAGTTGAGATTATGCGTCAATTGAAGCTAGACCACCATGGAAAACCTGAAAGCACTGGACGGCCGTTTCATTCTACACTAGTGATTGGTTTCAAGAGATATTTCCTGGAGTTATAGGGAAAAGTAGTGACCAGTGGAGTTCAATCTGGTCTGTAGTGATATGTCGCTCAATTTCGTAGATTGGTTGAAGTTAGACAGTAACACCGTTGGATGCCGGCCGGCTCAGTGGTCTAATGGTTAAGCGTTCGCGCGCGAGACTGATAGGTCCTGTGTTCGAATCTCACGAGGCAGGGTCGTGAATGCCACTGCTGAGGAGTCCCACAATAAGACGAAACAGCCGTCTAGCATTTCCAGGCTTTCCATGATGGTCTAGTTTCAATCAACTCATGATCTTAACTATTAAAATTACTAAAATATCTACAAAACCCCTTCTGACATAATTAAATCGATATCATTCAGGATAAGTCAACAATTGTTATAAATTAGTTGAATTACGTGGAAATTGTTGGGGTGATCCAGAAAATTGATTACAAAAGATAAGCAAACATCAGGAATCACTAAGACGCGTTTCGTCCAATCAGCGTCCACTTGGAGTCTTGGCCAAAAATATCAAGGAAGCGAAACGTCACATACAGAGGCTCTTATTGTCTGGCTGCTATACTGCTACTATGTTTAGTAGCATTCCAGAATCTTCTAGCAACCCAAGGATATTTAAAATATTATAAAAACCTTGTATTTTCTGTATTAAAATGAACCTTGGAGTAAACTACTTCTCGCATACTTTGAGTCTTCTGTCTCGTGTTCAGGTCTCTGTATAGTTCTAGCTTGAAGGTTGTAGAATAGCTTAGGAAACGAATATAGCGTTCAATCCGCAAGACTTATCAGAAATCAGAATTGATTTAGGGATTTTTATTTCGTCGATATCTTGTTCGAACGAAAATGAAACAGTTCATTACAAAGATCATCATTAGGTGCATAACATTGGATAACATTCATGGTGATTCTCCTCTTTTTTTGTTTTGTTTTGAAGTATGCTTTTAGCCCAACAGAATGATATTTGTCAAGGATGCAATGACATGAATAACTTATCTGTATCATACAAATAATATATGATATGTGAAAAGACATATTGAGCATCATAGAAATAAAATCAACTTGACTATTTCATGTTGTATTGAATGAGGCAATGAAAAAGCGATCTCACACTCCATAAGTGACTTTCCTAACTGTAAACAGTTTTAACACGAGGGGAACAGAGACTTCTATTTTAACTGAATTTTGTTTATGTTTTTTTCGTAGTAATCCAATACATTTCAACTTGTTTGTATTGCATCAAGTTAAATTCATTTCAGTTCCGTTTTATCATGAAAACAGAGAGTCATGATTTGAATCTGAAAAATTCTCTCCCTCTCGAAATGCTCTCACATGGACACGCGTATATAGCCTCTCCCAGGAAAGTCCTACTCACTGCCTTTTCGCGGCGGATGTGTTTTCTACAAAATTGAGAGGACGAAAATCGAATGTCCGGCATTTTAACCGGGTTGGTGGATAATGAGGATCCACCTAGGGGGGTTGAAAAATCCTGATTTCAAACCACTAATGTACATGGGCTTCACAATCCTGACGGAGCGATCGGAGTATGAACCAATCGTTTGTCACCGGCTACCATGAAACTCCATCTCGTTACGTTGCTCTACTGCCTTGTAGATCAGATCTTTAGGTCGAAGGCTCCGGGTGTGGTCCATGCTTCGATTCAAACAATCGGACAGTATCCTAACCCACACACAAATCAAGTGACTTGTGTGGCGCATATCTATTTGCTGCCTCCTTGTACCAATATTTATATGTTTAAATAAATAAATACTCATATAGGAAATCAATGTTGTTGGATGAAATATAGCGTTCTAAAATTCATGCCATTTATTAAATGTTATACTCTCATATTGACAGTGATTCTACACATAGTGTAATACAATGAAATGGAGGCACTATATGGTGAATAAGTAATACAATTACTGTATAAGTAAATGTTTTATGTTATGTTGAAACCTATCGTAATAGTTCAGTACTACTACGAATGCATCTGTGTACTATGAATATAAGATCTCGATTGTGTATTTTCAAAATTCTAAATTTGTTGGGATTAGCATTATTTTGTTATATGATTGGAAATTCACATGTTATATCACTAATAAAGCCCGCCAGCATGTTCTACCAACAAGTGTAAGATATAGACCTTCAATCAACTTCCCATTAGGATGGAAAATAGCTAAGCAAAGTGGAAGAAAAATGGTACACCTTATGATAACGGATGCACACTACAGGATCCGCAAATACCAACACGTCATAAAGGATCAAAAGATGAAGCTACAAAGGACACTCACGTCAGGACATTTGGATATCACTAATGAATTTATCAAACATTTCATACACTGGATAGAAGTTACTTTACAGTGTAAAAGGTGACAAATAATAATGAAATGAGCATAGTTAGTGAACGGGATTTGTGGAATATGATTTTCTCTTTGATGACAAAGTGAAAGGGAATATTACTGTGAAAGTGAGTGCAAATCAGTCGATGTAGATACGTTCTATCATATTTCCTATTCTATATTTAGCATTCAAGATTTACTTACTAAAGAGTTTGGAAGTGACTGTAAATCATTACGACAGGTCTACAGTGTATTGGGCATATAAAAATGCTGTCGTAGAGTTTCGCTTGAAAGTTTGAAAGCATATACTCCTATTTGAGTCGTAGGTTCTCCTTCATAAAAGTGAATGATAAAATCTTGATTATCCAAATTGTATCAAGTAAAAAATATCTCAAATTTTCAACAGAACAGGTGAAACGGGAAAAAATTTGACCACCAAACAAATCTTCCCGTTTTTATCCGAAGATATTCTTTAGTTTTTCGAAGCGATGACATCCCGCTGATTGTGATATTTGACGTTAGAAAGAACTGAAAGGTTAGGGTCCGCGATACACCACTTCGCAACAATCACTCACTTGCTTTCTGGAATTCAGTAGTTTCCAAACGAAGTTGATTGATACAGAAATATTTTTACATCAATGCTTTTAAACACTGAATTCACCTTTATTTCATTTCCTTCTAGCTGACTTCTATGTGTTTGTGTGATAGTACCTACTATTAGTAAGTAGTTTCACTTATATGAAATCATTTACGTGTATTGGACATTGGATGATAGTGCTGAGAAACTATCACTTTGATTACATATTCTCTGTTCAAGTTATTCATTTGCTGCATTTCATTCTCATATCCGTTTACTCAAGAGATATACATCAATAACTGGAGTTTGTGAATAGTTGTGAGATGACTGTAGTGCATCATAATGTCATCATTTATCGATTAGCAATCTATTTATACATTCTCTTAAGAATTCGAGAGAATGCACAATGAATCTAAAAATTGTCCTTTAAAACAGTAGTTTATGTGATTGTCTATGACTATGTATTGCCTTGTATGCAATTCTGTGAACTGTGGTTGAATGGAGAGTAACCCAAAAAGCACAAATATGAGAAGAGGGGATCACTATGCAATTAATACATATAGTTGCTTGGAATTTGATTGACTAGCTAAAAGGGTTGGAAGTGGTGCTTCCTGATCGTACACATCATGTGGAGATAAACTCAAACGAGAGACAAAATAAGTCGGAACTACAAATATGGAGCAATGATTAGATGCATATTACACATGTATAGTGTGAGTTACAAAAATGGTCCATTCAACTAGTTAAGTTCAGTAAAATGTATATGATCAACATAAAATGTTGACTATCGATGGAACTATTTACGTAAGTCATTATTTAACATTATAGAAGGAAATACCTAAAATTGTTTCTGTGGTTATCCATTCAAAGTTATCCTTTCATATAATATTATGTAATATGCTCTGGAACAGGTATGAAGTTTCTTGGTTCACATCTTGACAAATTCACGTATCAACAGTTCTGAAGTGGTTCCATACTAAAACGAAACAGCTTTTCGACAATACCTGGTCTTCAGTGATTCCCAACTCCCAAACTTAAGTCAACCAGTGACAATATTAATTAAACTAATTTCCATAAAATTCATCCAATACAATTATAAATAAGCAAAAACCCTAACCAATGAATAACATTCAAGCTATTCAAATTCATCTCTATTAAGATGTACACTGAAAATTGTTGTAAGAAAACACATCAAGAAATAAAACAAAATCAATTTAATCTGTTACTTCATGTGGGTTTGGAATTTAATAAAACAAAAATGAACTAATCATTCATTACTTATTTTGTTATAGTTACCATATTGATGAATGTTTCTTTGTGTAAAACAAAAACAAACAGATTAGAAAATTAGAATGTATGTAATGAAAAACAAAATCATCCGTATAGGATTGTTTCTGATTGAGATCATGAATTGCTTGATGATGTTAGACCACCATTGAAAACCTGGGAGCATTGAATGACCGTTTCGCCCTAATATTGGATGCCTCAACGGTGCGATCCACGATCCTGCTCGAAGGATTCGAATCCAGGGTCTTCAGTCTCGTACATGAACGTTTAACATCTAGACTATCGAGTTGGTATCCAACGGTGTTAATGTCTAACTTCAACCAATCCACGAAATTGTGCGACCAGCTTCCATTGTACTGAGGAAGATACCTGTCTCTACCCGACATGATTAGCTCCACTGATCACGGCTTCTTACTAGAACTCTGAGAATTCCCTCATGAAGCTAATCACTAGTGGACACATGGTAATTATCAGTACATGATTGTGGAGGTTATTAAGTTTTAGATTTAGATTATGAACCGGTTGATGTTAGACCACCTCTAGACCACTGATTCGGCATCTAATGCTGTTAATATCTAACTTCAACCACCTCATGAAATCGCGCAACCGTCCAATATTGTTGGCGCGCGAAACTGAAGGTTCTGGGTTCGAATCACATAAGAGTAGATGTTGGATAAGTACTGCTGAGAAGTCCCATAATAAGACGAAACGGCTGTCCAGTGCTTCCAGGTTTTCAATGGTTGTCTAACATCATTCGATTCATGATCTCAATCAAAAACTTACTAATCTCCACAACCCCTATACTGATGATTGTAATTGTCATGAGAATCTCAACCATATATTCTACATTTACCAATACTCCTTAAATCAACAATTATTAACTACATGAATTGATGCTATATCTTGATGTGGTCATTCCTTGGTTTCTTTCAACTAATTCCTACATCACCAAAGATCAATTGTCATGGTAAGTGGTAATTAGAAATAGTACTTACTTACTTACTTACTTACTTGCTTACTTACGCCTGTTACTCCTAATGGAGCATATGCCACCAACCAGCATTTTCCAACCCATCCTGCCCTAGGCCGTCCTTTCTAGTCCTATCAAATTGTTGTTCATTCTTCTCATGTCTATTTTCATTTCTCAGCGTAATATGTTCTTTCGTCTTCCACTTCTCCTTGGGCCTTAAGGATTCAATGTAAGGGCTTGCCTTGTGACACAGTTAGGTGCTTTCTGCAATATGTGTCCTATCCACTTCCAGTACTTCTTCCTGATATCTTCCTCCACTGGGATATAGTTTGTTCTCTCTCACAGTAGGTTGTTGCTGATAGTGTCTGACAAATGGATCAAAAGTATTTTGCGTAGACAGCTGTTAATAAACACTTGTATATTCTGGATGATGGCTTTTGTAATTCTCCAAGTTTCCGACCCATACAGTAGAACTAACTTAATATTTGTACTGAAAATTCTAGCTTTGGTGTTGTTTGACAGTTGTTTTAAATTCCAGATGTTCTTCGATTATAGATATGCTGTTCTTGCTTTACCGATCTACGCCTTCACATCTGCATCAGATCCACCATATTCATCAATGATGCTGCCCAGATATATAAAATCTTTTATATTCTCTAAAGTGTCTCCATCAAGTGTGACTCAATTGGTGTATGTTGTGTTATGTTGTATTGTATCAGAGAATTTTGCTTTTCTCTTTGTGTATTTTGAGATCTACTGTTGCTGATCCTGCAATTTTTTGTTGTTGCATGTGTGATCGAAAAAAACTAGATCATCTACGAAATCTAGATTGTTTAGCTGTATCCTAGTTGTCCCCCTATATCTTATCCTAATCTTCTAATAATTGATTCATTTAGCATATTTTACCATTTTATAACAGAAATACATATATCAACTGTCTTTTCCTAATCATAAAAGAAAAAAAGAGAAAAGAAAAGAAGAAAAAAGAAGTAAAAAAGGAGAATATTCAAACACAACAAATAGATAAAATTGAAATATTAAAACAATCATAAATTAAATCATGTTTATAGATGAAACATAAAAGAAAGAAAAGGCATATCTATTCTGTATTGCTGTATGCTTTGATGATTGTGAAAAATGAACGAATGTAACATAATATACCCTAGATGTGTAACCATATTACTTAACTATTAGAATAACATGAAAAGATTGTCAACATTGTATGGGATTCATATTGATAGATTGTGTGAGTGCTACTTATATTGATATAAGTAGTATATGACGCGAGTTAAAGAATGTAATGTCTGGCAGCAAAAGATGGGGGAAGATCAAAAAAGGAAGAGCGGGAATAGAAAGCAATTAGTGTGGAAATGCAAGAACAATGAAATGTGAGACAATGGATTGGTGATTGCAACAACAACAGTCCAGGTTGATATGATGGATTGATATTTTGCAAATTAACGATTTGTTATATGGTTTTTCTAGTTTGTGTTAAATACATTCGGTTGTCGCCACCCGTGTTTTGCTCACTACAAGATTAGAGTACAAAATCATGCATGGAGGATAACTAACAGATGAATTCCAAGTAAGAATCATAGTCAGACAAAGTTGCTTACTCCCTTTTTTTTCTTATTCTTCTGGTTATCGACTAGATGATGAAGACCTTGATATCTGAAGGAAAGCATGGAATACAATGGACAGATTGAAATCCATTTGAAGATTTGGACTTTTTACATCAATATATGCTGCAGCCTCTATGAGCAGCAGGTGTCAATATATACAAGGGAAAAACCATGATCGTGAAATAAAACACGCAGAATACCAACCCAATCATACTTGATGGAGAAGCTCTAGAAAATGTGGACTCTTTCATGTACCTACACGGACATCATCAATCAATGAATAAGGAGGATCCGATGAACACGTCAAGTTAAGGATTGGAAATGAAAGCACAACATTCCTACAATTCAAGAATATATAGAAATCAAAACAACTGTTAACCAACATCAAAATCACAATCTTCAATACAAACGTCAATTCAGTTTGTTCTATTATATGCAGCTAAAACTTCGACAACTACTACTGTGGTGTGTGCTACTTATATTGATATAAGTAGTAATATGACGCGAGTCAGGAATGTAATGTCTGGCAGCAGCAGAAGATGGGGAAGATCAAGAAAGGAAGAGCGAAAATAGAAAGCATTTAGTATGGAATTGCAAGAACAACGAAGTTCGAGACAATCAACGAACATTTTGTAAATTAAGTATTAGAGTATGGTTTTTTCTATTTTACCAAGTAACTCTGTAATTTAGTGCTGAATATAATTCGGTTGTCCCCATATGTATTCTCCTTCAATACACTACAACTATCATCAAGAAGGTACAGCAACCAACTTCCATTTGAAGAAATTAGGAAAATGATGCTGGAAATGGATAGGACATACATTACAGTAATCATCAAACTACATGACGAGTTAAACCCTAGCATGGTAACATAAAGAAGGAAGACTGAAGAATACATTGTGTCAAGAATTGAAAACTGACATGAAAAGAATAAATAACAAGTAGAAAGAACTGAAAAAAGGATTGTTTAGGATTGGGTTAGATAGAGAATGTTTGATGAGCGACCTGTATTCCTCCATGAGGAATAACAGGTGTAACTAAGTATGATCATAACATTCCAGTATTAAAAAAAAAAGAAGAATCATATGGATTATGTATTGACTATTCTTTCCCTTTTTCTTTATTCATTTCATTTTGCATAGTTTCATGTCAAAATGATCAAATAAAACGGTAAATAAAATTGAGAAAAAAAAAGTGAAAGAGAAATATTTTCTTTGATCTATGTGTTGGATACATAAGGATTATCTTTTTATTTCCACTTGACTCCCACCCCACCCCCCGACATATACACACTTATTTATTTATCTATGTATCTGACTGGTTAGTTAGTTAGTTAGATTATTCATAGTTACATTCAATGAATTCTCTATCAGCATGTGTTCATTTCTATATTCAGTTTTCTTTCATCATCTTCTTCTTCTTGTTCTTCTTGTTCATACTTGTCTAACATATCTACTAATGTCTAAATTAATTTCATTGAACACAGAAGGTGGTAGGCATTATTCTATTTACATAATGTGATAATACACATGCTTATGTATATAAGATGACAGACTTGATTTGATAACATAATAATATGATGATTACTTTATCAGTTTATCCATCCTTTTTTCTCCTATTTTATCCATCTATCTATCTCATTCTTTCTCCCTTTCTTTCTTTCTTTCTTTCTTTCTTTCCTTCTTTCTTTACTTTATTGAATGACTCTATTAATAATTTCAAATGATATATTGAAAATTGGGTCTGGCTATTTTGTCGGTTTCATGAAAGAAAGAAAAGAAAAAAAGAGAAAAAAATAGACATGTAGTTAAAAGAAGAAGAAGAGGGGGAGAAAAAAGTTTTTTCTTTCTTTCTTTCTTTTGTTGTTGTTGTTGTTGTTAAGCGATAAGAAAATTAAAAGTAATAAGATTTTGAAACAATTTGTCTGAATTTATTTGAATTACATTAACAAAAATGTGATATCTTATTTGAAATGTATTGCATACATTCGCTTAGATACATAGATTTAGGATTTATCTATCCATTTGTATAATTATCATTATGATCTACTACATAGTTGTTGATATATGCCGGTAATCCTATTAGCAACTTATACAAATGGTCATATTGTACATATATATATATATACCTTATACCTTATACCTTATAACTTGACTTCCGCCTCCTTGATCATAATTCGAACAGGATAGTGATTAGTTCTCCCCCGCCACCCCACCCCACCCCCCTTGAATTCACACTATCAAGTCAATTAAAACAATCATGTTCTTTTTCTTTTTTTCTTCTTTTTTCTTTTCTTTTTCTTTTTTCGTTTCTATAAATAATCTATGATGATGATAAAGTCAACTAAATTCTTTATTATAATAAATGATCAATGATTAATATATATATGTTAAAATCTTTCTTTCTTTTTTTTGTTTTAATTTTTACATCTGAAATATAACTTCTTTCCCATGTTTAAAAGAGATTAGAATATTGAATATTGAACAAATATATTAGCTTAATTGTATTTTGCAATTGAACATATGTATATTCATGTACATGTACATGGGAATTTGTTTGAATATATAAATCTATAAATTATACTATCAAATATAATTAGATTTAATAGTTGAAATCATGATTTGTTTAAAACCAATAGTGGATGGTAGTTTAGAGGTTAAGTGTTCAATTGTGAGATCGCTAGATGATGGGTTCGAATCCTGCTAGAGGGATTATGGATGCATACTGCTGAGGAGTCCTATAGTAGGACAAGATAGTCATCCACTACCTCAAGGTTTCCCATGGTATATACTTACTTACTTACGTTTGTTACTCATCGTGGAGGAGCATAGGACGCCTAACAGCACTCTTTATCTAACCCTGTCCTGGGCAATTTTTTTCCAGTTCTTTCCAGTTGTTATTCATCCTTTTCATATCTACTTCTATTTCCCGATGTAATGTGTTTTTTTCGCCCTCCTCTTTTCCACTTTCTTTCAGGATTCCAGATTAGGACTTACGTTGTGATGTAGTTCGGTGATTTCTGTAATGTATGTTTTATACACTTCTAGGGTCTTTTCCTAATTTCCTCTTTAGCTTGTAGCAGCTTGTTCTCTCCTATATGGTGGTCTAGATTTACCCGACTTATGAATTCAACTATTGAAATTACTATAATCTTCACCAAATCCCCCTTACTGACAATTACATTTAACGTATATATACATTATTAGTAAAACTTCATCAGTTGAGATGGCTGGGACACGTGTTACGTATGCCCAACGACCGACTACCTCGACGTGCTATGTCCAGTGGTATAGGAGTAGGTTGGAAGAAAGCTAGGGGTGGCCAGACCAAAACATGGCACAAGTCCATGAAGTCACTGACAAGTGGACTGAGTCATATTGCTAGGTGTAGACTACCTGGTTGGGGACTGCGAAATGATATCAACCGATAGTTAGAGACCTTGAATGACATGGCTCAAAATCATTTGCAATGGTGTGCGCAGGTGAATCCACTCTTTGTGTTTTCCCAAATTCTAATCTTCTGAATTCTTCATGTCCCTTATTTTCTTTCCAAATTTATTTCACTGGATTATACTCCTTCAATAACATCTTCAAAGCCTAATCTTTCCGATTACTGCTTATACTCTTATTGCCTCTACCACTACGGGATTTGAATCGACCACTGCATCTCTGTGCTAATGTGGTGTGGCAACTCGAACTGATGTATGTACGTACGAAGTTCTACGTTGTTACTGACTGACTGATTAGCCTTTTAATATTATCACAGAAGTAACAAAAGACAATTGGGAGTATTGAATACAAAGAAAAATATATGTTTATAGTGTTTAGACTCATTAAAATTATCACAGATTGAAATCATGAGTCAATTGAAGCTATACCACTATGGAAAACCTAAAAGCACTGGACGGCTGTTTCGTTCTAGCATGGGACTCCTCAGTGGCAGTGCTCATCCACGATCCCGCACCCCGCGAGATTCGAACCCAGGACCTATCAGTCTCGTGGCCGTCCAGTGTTTTCAGGTTTTCCATGGTGGTCTAGTTCCAGTTGACTTATGATTTCAATCTGTGAAATTTCTAAAATGTCCACAAACCCCTTCTGATCATTAGAATTAGTATAACTTGATTATAGTTCAATATGAATATAGTTTGAATGAATGCTTTAGATAAAGGATTTTCAAAATAATGAAGACTTTAATACAGTATTGATGGAGAACAGAGGAATCAAAGATGATTATAGTATGTATATATTCATAGGTTACAGAGGACTTTTGAATAAGTATCATAAACGAACTATGAAATTTTTGATTATCATTGTCATTAAAGTTCACGGTATTGTCAGTTCATTTGTATTCTGATACTTCATACTGCTTCTGATATGCAATTAGCTTTATAAACTGTTAAGTATAATCTTCAAGATTTCCTCTATGACTTAGTTTATATGCTATTCAATAATTGAAAGTGATAGAAACCAGAAAATTTTGAGTAAACTGATACTTTTCAATAATATTCGAATCTACATCATTAATCATCAGTTCGAGACAGTAATACTAGGTAATTTGAGCTCTAGCTGACTTCTCACCCTACAGAAATGTTTACATTAGTTAACACTAAATAGTATCTAATTTCCTTTTTGTGTAAGCCTAATATACTTACACTAAAACTTTTATGACAGAATTAGTAGAATTTCCTCAGTACTAAAGATTAGGGAAACATAATTTTGGTTACTACTCGGTGATGATCTTTTGAATAGAGTCCCATAAAAAAAGTCAATTGAAATGTAAAGCAATTGTATATAGTTTCTTTTCGAAATGATCTTGATTAAATTAGAGTTAAATAAGAAAACTCAAACAAAAACAGAAAAAAGCAGATATAGAAGATGATATCATTCAATTCTAACTCCACCTGAAGCCCCTCCGGGGGCTACTGCCGATCCCAAACCCGGATAAAGGAGGAGGGTTGGGCGTGGGGTTACCGACCACAACCTGTAGAAAACTAACTCGCTAAAAAAACGCTAACCAGAAAAAATTATTCAAACCGTTTAAACTCTGCTCTGGGAGTCAGAAGGTCTTCATTTAGAAAAGTTATGACGCCTCATGATGAAAGCCGAGTTCCTTCGCAAGTCACTAGGCCGATGACTCTTCTGACAACCAGAGCAACCATTTATTTGGGTACAAGGAATGCTCGTACAATGTGAGAGACTGGGAGAGTCATCCAAATTGTTGCAGAATCATTCAATTCCAGGTTTTCAATAGTAGTCTAGCTTAGACCCACTCATGAATTCAACGATTAAAATTAATGCAATCTTCACAAACCACCATCCCTCCCTATTCTGTTAATAAAAGAAATCTGTAAGACTATAATTTATGAACGACATTTGATCGACGCTAAAACGACCTTGCGAATGTCCACATACTAACTAAGACTAAATAAGGATTATAAACCATGATGAAGAACTACAATTAAGATTTACTGTTGATGGTTAAGGGTTAGAAATTAGATATAGGGGTCTTCATCATGAACTGATATCAGCTAAATTGCCAAAAATCGCTCTTTAACCAAATGGATGAATGAATTTTGCGCCAAAATTCACGACCTTTTATCTTAATAACTGATGAGTTCGTCTATAAATTATAATCTTACCAAGAAATCATACATGCAAAATAGGAGAATTATCTAAGTAAACAAATCAACTCTGAAAAACTTTACTTATTATCATAGAATTTATATTAAACACTTACGTACTTACTTACTTACGCCTGTTACTCCCAATGGAGCATAGGCCGCAGAACAGCATTCTCCAACCCACTCTGTCCTGGGCCTTCTTTTCTAGTTCCATCCAATTCTTGTTAATTTTTCTCATGTCTATCTCCATTTCCCGGCGTAATGTGTTCTTTGGTCTTCCTCTTTTCCTTTGGCCTTGAGGATTCCATGTGAGGGCTTGTCTTGTGCTGCAATAGGGTGTTTTCCTTAATGTGTGTCCTATCCACTTCCAGCGCTTCTTCCTATTTATATTAGATAGTTTGTTTTAATAAAAGTTTAAAAAATAATAATTGTAAAAGAATATTGTGCATAGGAAATGGTAACATTTCTGTTATTCATATAAAGGACAGTAAATTTCGACAGAGTAATTACAAGACATAGATGATCTGTTGAAATTTATAAAAGGGACTTGAGATGGTGAGGAAGATTTGTGGCTCAGGTTGATAATTTCGATAGAGTTTTGTTCTTTGAGCTGAATGGCTTAATCATGGAGCTATCATCCTTTTTCTGAACGATATCATCAGCATAAACCTCTATCTAATTAATCATGATTATTGAAATCTGACAAACTCCGAACTACAAGGAATATGTTCAAAACTCAACTATTTCAAACTATAAATATTTATTACATACGTTTGAACTGTAGTCAATTGGATTTAAAAAGGAGAAATTAACAATTTCTAAATAGTTGAAATCATGAATCAATTGAAGCTAGACTACCATGAAAAACATGGAAGCACTGGACGGCCGTTTCTTCCTACTATGGGACTCCTCAGCAGCTTCAATTGACTCATGATTTCAACTACTGAAATTTATAAAATCTCCACAAAACTCCACCTGATAATAATCATCTGCTCACTGGTGACTGACTTCAAGAGGCATTTCCTGGAGCTCTAATGAGAAGCCAGTACCAGTGGAGTTCAACCACATCTGTTGTGAGATATCAGCTCACTGAAGACAATGGTGTACGGTGACGCAATTTCGTGGATTGGTTAAAGTTAGACATTAACACAGTTGGATGCCAGCTCAGCGCTCGCCCGAGAGACTGATAGGTCCTGAATTCGAATCTCACGGGGGGGGGCAGATCGCCCCATGCTAGAACGAAACGGCCGTCCAACGCTTTCAGGTTATCCATGATGGTCTAGCTTCAATCGATTCATGATTTCAACTATTGAAATTTATAAAATCTCTACAAAACCCCTTCTAATAATTTCTAAATAGTATTACTTTACATGTTATGAAGTGATTTTAAATATAAACGAATTTATATATCCTTGTGTATTTATAATATTATGAGATCCAACTTTTTCCTAAACAATTCTTTTCAGTTTCTATTCATCCTTTTCATGTCTGCTCCTAATTTTCGGAGCAATGTGTTATTCGGTTTTCCTCCTTTATGTTTCTCTTGACGATCCCATGTTAGCGCTTACCTCGTGATGCAGTTGTGAGGATGGTCCATGGGTGAACTCGAGGAAGCGCTAAGATACTCAAAAAGAGCCGAAGATATTCCATTCAATCATCTCTTGGAAGAATATTCCAGAATCCCTACGTGTAGCTTCCCTATTGGAAGAATGCTAATAACCCTCTGTATGAGGATTGGATAATTATAATGATAATTTCATTTTTATTAAAAGCTATAAATACTTGATAGCTTTGTGCCATAATTGATAGTGTTTGGAATAACATTGTTTTAACTTGTCTTTTGTCTTCTCATTTGCGACTTGGGAGTGTTCTATCGTTCAATTGCTCAATTTATACGCGGTATGTTAAGAATCTAACTTCTAAATATAACAGTAGTTTGATGATTTCCGTTATGAATATCCTATCCACTTCCAACGTCTTTTCCTAATTTCCTCCGATGGAAGTTGTTTTGTTGTCTCCCACAGTATACTGTTGCTGATGGTATCTGGTCAACGGACATTGAGTATCATGAATAGACAATTGTTTATAAATACTTGTACCTTCTTGATGATACTTATAGTAGTTGTCGAAGTTTCAGCTGCATATAGTAGAACAAACTGAATTGACGTTTGTATTGAAGATTGTGAGTTTGATGTTGGTTAACAGTTGTTTTGATTTCTATATATTCTTGAACTGTAGGAATGTTGTGCTTTCATTTCCAATCCTTAACTTGACGTGTTCATCGGATTCTCCTTATTCATTGATTGATGATGT
Organism: Schistosoma haematobium; assembly: GCF_000699445.3. Lineage (NCBI taxonomy): Eukaryota > Metazoa > Platyhelminthes > Trematoda > Strigeidida > Schistosomatidae > Schistosoma > Schistosoma haematobium. The sequence continues at coordinate 3,612,557 of NC_067195.1, forward strand.
CCATGTAGGTACATGAAAGATTCCACCACTTCCATCATATATGATGAAATGTACAATATAAATATATAGAATCGTTCGAGAAAGAAAATGCCTTTAGAAATTAAATAAAAAGGTAAATATAAATATTACAATGGTTAAGATCATGAGTCAGTTGAAGCTAGACCACCATGGAAAACCCGGAAGTACTGGAAGGCCGTTTTGTCCTATTGTGGGATTCCTCAGAAGTGTGCATCCACGACCTCACCCCCGGCGAGATTCGAACTCAGGACCTACTGGTTTCGCGCGTGAGCACCTAACCACTAGACCATTGAGCCGGCATCCAACGGTGTTAATGTCTAACTTTAACAAATCCATGAAATAAATATTACATCATAGATTAAAAAGTAATAATTACAGAATACAATGAAAGAGTAATCATGAATCATATCATTGAAAATAAGCGATTAATTATAGAACAAGAAGGAATAAAGCAGTTTACGGTTGGAAAAAAGTTAGTTTTCTTATTTGTTTGCAATGCGTATGTACGAGTTTTGTATTCGCATAATCATAGAGATGATCCTGGTCGTATATTGTAGCTGACTGACTGACTGAGAGATGCCACTTAAAATTACTTTAAAATAAAATGTTAAAAATAATTAATGATATATACAAATGACTAATGACTGAAATCACCAACTAGTCTCAGATAGACATCCATTCGAAACCTGAAAGATTTGAACGACCATATCGTCCTTGTATACGATTACTCAGTAGTTCACATCCGCGACCCTGCAAGTGAGAATTGAACCGAAGACCTTCATTCTTGAACATAAACACCAAACCTCCAAACTACTGAATTAACACCCAAAAGTGGTAATGTCTAATTTCAATCAATCAGTGATCTCGCACAACCACTGATCTATTGAGGAAGGTGAATAACTGTTTCACATTCAACACAAACTAACATAATGATCATGAATTTTTACTGGAACTTCAGGAGTTAAACACTAGTGAGCTCATGATTGTTATTAGTACGGAGGATTTAAGGAGGTGTAGTAGTTTCATAGTTGAAAACATGTACTGATTTTAATCAATTTGACATTGTAAATTCAGTGTAACCTTTTTGCTATCTCTATATATGAACGTACAGACGTCGACCAGTATACGCAAACGATGAAATATTTCATAAACGTTTAATGTAAACCGGAGACCTGTAATAAAATTACAAGACGATTGAGAATTGCTTCACTATTATGTTTAACAGTATTAAGACTTACAAAAATCAGTAACGATGAGATATTCAGTTTCAATAAATTAAGAACAATAATATTATCAGTATAGGATTGTAGAGATTATTGAGTTTTGATTGAGATCATGAATGGATCAGTGTTAGACCACTATTGAAAACCTGGAAGCACTATACGGCTATTTCATTCTAGCACGGGTCTCCTCAGAAGTAAGCATCTGTGATTTTCTCACGTGGGGTTCAAACCCAAGGCATCTTGTCTTTCACGCGAACGCTGCTCAGTGATCTAGAGGTTGAGGGTTCGTGTCAGAAACCGAATCCCGGGGTCGAATCCCGCGTGCAAGATTGTGGATGTGCACTACTCAGGAGTCCCACAATAGGACGAAACGACTGTCCAATGCTTCCAGATTTCTAATATATAAGTATCGTAGAAGAAAGAACTGAAAAGAGCTTGAAGAAGAAAATTATAGAAATGAATGCTTGATGCTATAGGTTATTTAATTGTTACCATTAGTAATAAGTGATAGATATTCTATTTGATGAAACCAGCTATAAAGTCTGTAAATGTGATTCAATGAATCTTGATTTGATAGTCTGAAACTGGATCAAGTTTCATTATGAGATCTAAACTCAATATTGAATATCCTAATCTAGAATAAAATGAATAAGCAAACTTTTGTCTAACTAATCCTTTTCATTATGTAACTGTTATCATTTTTAACCGAGTAATAATGATATAGTTCATTTTCTAAACATTAATTTATAACAAAAGCAATTCTCATTTGTGTAGCAGTGGTAGTAATAGTGTGACGTGTACTACTTGTGCGGACAGATATAAGTAGCATAGAACAAAAGTTGACAGTGGAATGTTTACTAGAAGAGGATTAAAATAAAGAAAGGGTAAAGGAAAGAACAGAGCACAATTGATTGATCACTGGGTGGCGATCAATGTCACGCGTGTCTAGTCCTTATTAGTACAGATCGAATGCTATCGATCATGTTGCAATGTGGCCACCAGTCTAGGTGACTCGACACTGAGGGCACCGAATCGCCAACTGTTATATCTGCGGAGTTATAAGTGTAATGTCCGAGAGGACTTTGTTGAGTCCGCAGTCTTATTGTGGTTACTTGACAGTCGGGAACAACTAGAAGTATCCGATCCTGATGTGGATATTGAAAAATGGGAATGATTATAATTCTCATGATGTAAAGTAAGAAAATGAAAATCTTATGCAATAAAGATTTGCTGACCCCAAAAACCACGTCTCCAAAAAAAGTCTTCAAGTCACATAGTCATTAAACCAAAATATAGTCATTTATGTACTAATTTCCACACACAATGATATCGCATAAGGAAAGGAGATATAAATACAGTTACTGTGGAAACACTTACAATAAATGTAGTTGACCTAAATGGATTCAGGGAGTTCACACTTGTTGTACTGAACAAAATGTACACTGAATTGATACAAGAAAACCTTGACCTCAAAAGGTCATACTGCACGAAGTTCACACTTGTCACTCTGGTCAATATTTCTAATGAATTGATGCAAAAGAAAATGTTAACCTAAATAATGTTATATTTTTCCATCATACCTTGTATCCTTATCTAAAACATAATGCAAATTTCTCAACAGTTCAATCCTTGATGACATGCCATCACGATAATCATCGTTTGTTATTCAAACGAACTGTGTTAATGACGTAACTTCACTTTACCTGAAGTTTGTGCTGCTGATGATGTCGTTTAGAAAGACAATGAAAGCTTCACGACCAAACAATCCAGCTCAGAGAATAAAACTCCATCAAAATCATCCACCTGAGCTACAAATCTTCTTCACCATCCCATAAATCTATTTCTTCAAGTTTTTATACAACACTAAGTATAGTTAATCAGATACTAAGATTAAGTAAATTGTAGAATATCAGTTTAGGGGTTGTGGAGATTGTTAAGTTTTTTTTTAATTGAGATCATGAACCGATTGATGTTAGACCACCATTGAAAACCTGGAAGCACTGGACAGCCGTTTCGTCCTATTTTGGGACTCAGCAGCGCGCATCCACGATCCCGCCGTGGGATTCGAACCCAGGGCCCTCGGTCTCGGGTGAGAACGCTTAACCTACTAGACCATTGAGCCGGCATGCAATTGTGGTAATGTCTAACCACAACCAATCCACGAAGTTGCGCGACAACCTTCCATTGTACTGAGGTAGATACCTGTCTCTACTCGATACGGATTAGCTCCACTGATCATGGCTTCTCACCAGAACTCCGAGAATTTTCTCACGAAGCTAGTCACTAGTGAGCACATGAGAATTATCAGTTTAGGGGTTGCGGAGATTGTTAAGTTTTTTTCACGATCTCAATCAAAAAAATTTAGAATAACCATAATAAATTTTATACAAAAGCAGTTTGCTAAGAGAATCATTAAAATGATTTATTATTATTATTTACCGGAACAGTCGTTTAGTAAGAGATGATCTTATGAAATAATCTTTAGTATCAGAAGGGGTTTTGTGGAGATTGTAGTAGTTTCAATGAACTCATGATCTCAATTATTGAAGTTAGACATTAACATCATTGGATTTTCTCCGGCTCAGTGGTCTGGTTTGTTAAGCGCTTGGCGCGAGACTGATAGGTTCTGAGTTCGAATTTCGCGGGGTGCGGGATCGTGGGTGCGCACTGCCACTGAGGAGTCCCATACTGAGACGAAACGGCCGTCTAGTGCTTCCAGGTTTTCCATAGTGGTCTAGCTTCAATTGACTAGTGATTTCCATCTGTGATATTGAAATAATCTTTAGTAAATTGATCAGACTATTCCAATCTTAACCATGAACGCTAACTTATCTTTTATGTCTAGTGGGCATTTTAATGACAAATTACTTTGACTAGTATTCACATAATACTTTGTATAATAAAATTTAATCCATACATTGGATTAAACTAAATGATACTGGTTATTTTACAGTGATGAATTATTGTAAATATTTCAGTTCTGTTAATAGGCATCTTAGTATAAATAGAATATTATAAGCAAAGATGGATAGTGACTAGCTTATAATGCTTGTCAATTAAGGCAATATCGAGGCAATATGCACAGGATGCACGTATACGAATAAGAGACTGATCAATTGCAGTGTTAAACATAAATAGGGAAGATTCAAGTAAACAATACCAAATGAATTTTAACTTCACGCCATTGCACAAGCATGTGACTATCAGGATTCAATAGCTAGGTGGATAACGTTATGGTGTTTGAAGAGAACGGCACTGGGTTTGAGTCCCATAGTGCACATCAACTCTGAGATGCAGGTACATCCAAATGACGCGTACGAAATAAGACGAAACGCACATCTTGGATTCCACTGTTAGCTGCTATCCATCTTTGCTTAGAATGCTTGTGAATTAAGGCTCTATCGAGGTAATAAGCACAAGATGGACGTATACGAATAAGAGAATGATGAGTTGCAGTCCTAAACATCAATAGGAAGATTTACATACACAATTCAAATAGAATATTGTTAATAAACCTTTGATACAAGATAACCTGCCTTTTTAAATTTCACTTAGAGTGTTTATTTCTCTCTGTTCAAATTCATAGATGTATATACTTCAATGAATGAACATTAATCAATATGAAACTTAGTTCAAAGAAGGATTTCAGTAGTTTGTTTTCTAATTCATCCAATATGTAATTGTTTTTTAGTAGTTTTAGTCCCCTACAATTGAAGAACATATGGAAATCAAAACAACTGTTAACCAACATCAAACTCACAATCTTCAATACAAACGTCAAGTCAGTTTGTTCTACTGTATGCAGATCAAACTTCGAGAACTACTACAACCATCATCAAAACAGGACAAGTATTTATAAGTAGTTGTCTACGCAAGATACTTAATATTCGTTGACCAGATACCATCAGCAACAGTATACTGTGGGAGAGAACAAACCAGCTACCAGTTGAAGAGAAAATTAGGAAAAGACGATAGAAATGGATAGGATATACATTACGGAAATCATCAAACTGCATTACAAAACAAGCCCTAACTTGGAATCATGAAAGGAAATGAAAAAGAGGAAGACCAAAGAAAACATTACATCAGAAAATAGAAGCAGATATGAAATGTATGAATAACAACTGGAAAGAACTGGAAACGTTTGCTCAGGACAAGGTTGGGTGGAGAGTGTTGGTGGGTGGCCTATTCTCCTCTACAATGAGTAACAGGAGTAAATAAATGTAGTAAGTAGTTTTAGTTTCTAATTACTACAACAATTACCTTTGTAAAGACAATTTAATTGTTAACTGGCGGGTTACTATCATGATCCGAAAATATGTAATGTGACCATTATTTCTCAGTTCATTTTTCCCTTATATTCCTTTCTCTATAATATTAACCCCCTATATGATACTTAAATAAACACATGACGACATATTTAAGGAAATCTTAAATTAAAACAATTTCTATACAGACTAATCATGTACTATTGACCATAGATAGAAATAAAATACAAAAAAAGAGAGTGATTTACAAATGAGCAATTAATTATTATTATGACTATCCATGGTTACTACAATTATTATTTGATTACTTCTTCCATCTAATTACATAATCATTATATACAATAAATACAAAAGAGAAACATGCAATCACATTGTGTCCTAGAGTCAGTTTACTGGGACATATATATATATATATATATATATATATATATATATATATATATATATATATATATATATATATATATAGATTGAAACATTAAATTCTGGTTAATATGCGCTTCCAACTAAAATAAGCCGCTGCGTTCTTTTGTGTGTGTGTGGTTGTTGTTGTTTGATTTGAAGTTTCATTGAATTCATTAGATTTATTTAATTAAATATGTTTACCTTTTTAATGTATAAATACAAATAAACAAACAAACAAACCAAGCAACAACAACAACAACAACATCAATCTATCTATACCGTATTAATGAACACAAGGTTTCTTTTGTGATTCAATGAGAATATTTAATGGTGTCAATATATAGATAGATAGGTGAATAGCTAGATAGATAGATATGCAGAACTAATGTATGTACACATATGATTGTATATGTTCCAGTATCCAGTTAATTTTTTTTTCTTTTCACAGACTTTTAACGAACCTTGACCCTAACCCTAACTCTAAAGGGAGAGAGAGAGAGAGAGAGAAAGTAACGTTATTACAAATGAAATAACTAAATGAAGATTTGATTTAACTAAATTGTAAAATATTCAACATTTTCTATGATGTTTATGAAAATTGAATAAACAAAAAAAAAGTGAATTTTTTTCTTTGGATGAAGGAGGGTGTAAGGTTTCATAGTGGTGTTTAACCAACCAAACAAACAAACAAACAAACAATCAACAACAAGAAAAAAAACAACACCTTAGTAATTGTGTCTAGTCGGTAACAGTTGGTAAACATCAAACAATTGATTGTCGGCACAAACATACAAATAAATATGTATCTAAGTGTTTATGTGCTATAAAATTATATAGATATATAGAAAGAGAGTGAGATTGGGGGGGGGAAATGTACAAAATCTCATCTGGTATAATGAAAGTAATTGGATAAGTTAAACTTTACACACATGTATACCAAGCACAAAAAAACTTTTAGGATTATTTGAAATATAAAAAAAAAGTGTTTGGGAATAATAAAAAAGAAAAGAAAAGAGAACAGAAGAGAAAAGAGAAAGAGATCACAGTTAGTTGTGCCGACATTGTAAAATCATCAACATCATTAATTCTTATTTAGTTCGAGTTTATTATTTTATGTATAAGGTGTAAAATGATTAAACTGGTAAATTTCCAACGCCAGTCGGAGATTATGAACTTTGTGTTATTACATCAGCATTGTACATGAATGTATCTATCTCTCTCTATATGTATACAACAATTTTAATTCATTCATCATCTTTCTGTCTAACATACATACACATTTTATAGAAGAGATATATATGTATAGATATATAATAGTTGTGTACAAAGTGTGCTGATCACCTCTGACCAAATATATATAAACATACAAATATCCATTCATCACTGTTGCCGTATCAAGTTAATCCATGGTTACATGTATATATATATATATATATATATATATATATATCACTGAAACTATCCCATAAATAATAGATCTTCTTATATCTTTCAAAACATTTCATTCCTTCATTCATTCATTCATTCGTTATTTATTACAAGAATTAAAAAAAAATTTTTACTACGGATTTCTTTTTTTTTAAAAATTTTTGTTTTGTTTTAGAGTAGTATACTCTAAAGAAGAAAAAAAAATAGAGAAAAACAGAAAAAAAGACACCCCCCCTCGAGAAAGAAACAATTCAAACTTGACGCTGAATATATTAAAGAATGGAACATTCAATGTATTTAATACACAATGATTGGATCATATTGAAAGATACTACTTATATTATCATTATGCCTATTATCAACTAACTAACTAACGAACGAACGAACTAACACACACACACACACATACATACATACAAAGAAAAGACACCATTTATTATTCATTTGAAAGTATCCATCATCTTTATATGATTCAATGATCCTGATTGTTTATTATTCAATATTACTGATAATCTATAATAAGTACTAAAACAAAATAAAACAAAACATTTCGAGAATAATCATAATTGTTTTTGAAAGAAAAGAAAAGAAAACAGAGAGAAAAACATGATTGGAAATATATTACATAATAAAAATGAAGAGAAGAAAAAGAATAAAGGTTAGTGAAATTGGATTTCTTTTTGATTTTCTTTTTTTGTTTTTTCTTTTTTTTGAGTTTTATTTTCAATTAGTGTTGTTGTTTTACTTGTATCTTCTTATTATTGTGTTCGGATTGTAATTGATCAGTTACTTGTTGGTATATGTGCATTCTATGTGGACTGCCTCGATATTGCTTGAAGTGATAAACTTTATAAGCAAAATTTGGATAATGGCTCGTAGTGGAATACAGTTTGATTTGTGTTACGTCCTATTGCACAAGCAGATAGCTATTAGGACTTTGTAGCTAAATGGATCATACAGTGGTGTTTGAAGCAAACAGTACTGGGTTCAAGTCACAGAGTAAACATCAACTCTGAGATGCAGATGGATGTACATCCAGCTCACGAGTCCCAAGTGAATGTAACTTCATGCCATTGCACAAGCAAGTGGGCATCAGGACTAAGTAGCTAAGTGGATAACGTGATGGCGTTTGAAGCGAATAGTACTGAGTTTGAGTCTTAGAGTGAATATCAATTGTGATTTGTAGGTACATCCAAGTGACGAGCCCTAAACAAGATGAAACACGCTTCCTAGATTCCACTGTTAGCCATTATGTATCCAATGTTTATTGTTTTAGTCAATTTTGATGATGATAGAAAGTTTAAATTACTCCAAATAATCACCAGCGATGACATTGAACAAAAAATAAAATGATCTATCAGTATGAGGTTCTGGAGATTATTCTTATTATTAATATTTTGATTGAGATCATGAAGTGATTAATGTTGGACTACTATAGAAAACCTGGAAACATTGAACGGTAGTTGCGTCCTATCATGAGACTCTTGAGTAATGCACATCTACTATCCAAGTTTTCAATGGTGGTTTAATATCAATCGGTTCATGAAAAAATATGAAATTTGTTTGAATTGAAAGAATGATTATATAATAATTTCACTAGTTGAGATCATAAGTCAATTGAAACTAGATTACCCTGGGAAGTCTGGAGGCAATGGACAGCTGTTTCGTCCTATTGTGGAACTCCTCGGCAGTGCTTCAATTGACTTATGATTTCAACTATTGAAATGACTATAACCCCTTCTAATATGAATCTATAATAGTCTCTTGAAATGAACCAGATCTTTCGAAAACTCAACTCATCCTTTTTTGTTTTATTAGATAGTTAAGCTTAATTCATAATGAGGAGTCCCATACGAGGACGAAACGGCCATCCAGTGCTTCCAGGTTTTCCAGAGTGGTCTAGCTTCAATTGACTCATGATTTCAACCAATGAAATTTCTAAAAATCTCCACAAAACCCATTCTGATAATCAGGTTATATATTTTATAACAATCAAAGCAATACAATTGTTTGAGAATACTTTGAACTGATGAGTTACATTTTGAATTTAGGGGGTTTCTATGCAGAGTTTGCGAATTATTGTAAAAGTAATTATAATCAAATTCATACAGAAATACTGAAATTGTCGACATATTTTCTTCGTAATCTATCCTTTTTGATGTAACTGAAGTTGCTGACATTGAAATATGTGGATCCATCATATGATGAATGAATACATTACTTGTAGACAATTGAACTAGTGGAATAGTGTCATATCCTTGTGTTGTCTACTACTGACTATTATAAGACATTAAGTTTATACACATTTTTTCAATAACCATAAATTGCACAGATTGAAATCATGAGTCAATTGAAGCTAGACCACTATGGAAAACCTGGAAGCACTGGACGGCCGTTTCGTCTTAGTATGGGACTCCTCAGTGGCAGTGCGCACCCACGACCCCGCCTCGAGGGATTCGAACCCAGGACCTATCAGTCTCACGCCAGGCACATAACCAACTAGACCACTGAGCCAGCTGGCGTCCAACGGTGTTAGTGTCTAACTTCAACCAATCCAGCTTTTTCATGGTGGTCTAGCTTCAATTGACTCATGATTTCAATCTGTGAAATTTCTATAAATCTCCACAAACCCATTCTGATAACCATAAATTGAACATTTGTTAAAAAGATAAAGTCTCACCAATCCAAGACCTGTTATCTTATATCTGACTGGTTCATCTAAAAGTTATATCCTCACCGAGAATTTTCTTACTCTAAGTTTATGACGCTAAACAAAAGCGACTACTAATAGCGATACCTCGGTCGAGTATTAAAAAAACACACGCTTACTTATCAACTGAAATGAATGAAAAACATTTCAATAAATAAACATACCAATCTAAGTAGAAAATATTTTAGTATGGAGGATTTGTGGAGTTAGTGGTATAGTCACAGTTTAAATCATGAATTAACCCTAGTTAGACTATCATTGAGAACCAGTTTCATCTTAGTATATGACTACTCGTTTATGAACCCACATGCGGGAATCGAGCTCATAACCTTTGGTATCATGTAGAACACTTAATCACTAGACCACTGAACTAGCATCTTATAGTACTATTGTTGGATAATTGTTCTAACCTAGTTCGTTCAGTATTAACTGTGCTCATACATAAACTTTCTAGAAAGAGATAACTTTTTCATTTATAACTTCACAAGCTATATCATAAAATGAATTAAAAGTTATGCAATGTGTGATATGTTTCCAGTTGAAATATGTTTATGAGGAACATTTGATTCACAAATCCTTAATTATCCAAATAAACGTTTCTAAAACTTGATAATATTTCGTAACCCCTTCTGATACTAATCAACATATGCTCACTAGTGACTGGCTTCAAGAGATATATCCTGAAGTTCTAGTGAGAAGCAGTGACCAGTGGAATTCAACCGGGTCAGTTGTGAGGTAGTAACTCAGTGATGACAATGGTGGATGTGTCGCCCAATTTCGTGGATTAGTTGAAGTTAGAAATTAACACCGTCGGATCTCGTCCGGCTCAGTGGTCTATTTGATTAAGCGCCTAGTGCGAGACTGGTAGGTCCTGGGTTCGAATCCCGTGAGGCGGGGTCGTGGATGCACACTGCTGAGGGGTCTCGCAGTAGAACGAAACGGCCATCCAGTGATTCCAGGTTTTTCATAGTGGTCTAGCTTCAATTGACACATGATCTCAACTGTTGAAGTTATCTATTTGTTTATGTAAATATACAAGTGATTAATGAATGATTATGAATCATGTATATAAGTGATAATGATGAACTAATAATCATTTATCAGAGCTTGAATCTATAATCTCCAAGTTGTTCTGTAGATGTTTAGTTGTTAAGAAAGATAAAACGAATGTTCATTATTTACGGTTTTTCTTGACGACACTTCAACTATAAACCATTATCGGCATGGGCGAGACTATAGTTTATAGACGAACCAATCAGAGTAGAAATAGATCTTAGATTATGGAGCTAAATTCATTCAGTTGTTCAACTAAGTACCTTTTTGAAATTAAAGTTTATGTCAGTTCGTGATGAAAATATTAAATCTACTTCTTAACTCTAATGTTCAACTGTAAATTGTAATTGTAATTCTTCACATCAATATATAACCCTTACTTATTTACGCCTGTTACTCTCAATGGACCATAGGCCACCGACCAGTATTCTCCAACCCACTCTGTCCTGAGCCTTCTTTTCTAGTTCCATCCAATTCTTGTTCATTCTTTTCATGTCTATCTCCATTTCCCGGCGTAATGTGTTTTTCGGGTGCTTTCCTCAATGTGTGTCTTATTCACTTCCAGCGCTTCTTCCTGATCTCTTCCTTTGCTGGGATCTTGTTTGTTCTTTCCCACAGTAGGTTGTTGCTAATAGTGTTTGGTCCTAATAAATGGATAGACATTTTAAGGTCATTATTGTATTGCTCAAAAGTCGTCCATAAATCATAGTTTCACGGAGAAAAATTTTAAAAAAAAACATTTCAAAATGATCTTCATGATACTTCCTAAAAATTAATATCATACTATTTTTGTAATCGGAGATTGTCTGGAACCTTTTCAATATTCAATATTCGACCTTCAGAAATCAAGTGTTCTGACGTAAGACCGTTGGTAGTAAATTCGAGTCCATATAGTGCTGGATCGTGAATGTGCACTGCTGGGTAATCTCATACTAGGATGAATCTATTTTTCTTTTCTTTTTTCATTAAGAAGATTATCAATATACAGTTAGTTCATTCCTGAAATGATAAACACGATTTTATTAAAATCTTATTGAAAAGATCAATAAACAAAATTAAATTAATTTTTCTCAGGATAGGGTTATGGATATTGTTAAGTTTTTGATTAAAATTCTGAATCAATCAATGTTAGACTACTATTGAAAGCCTGGATGTACTAGATAGCTGTTTCATCTTAGTATGGGGTGTCTCAGTAGTGCACATCTATGATCTTGCACTAGGGATTCGAACCATATGCTTATTGATGACTAGCTTCGTGAGGGGATTCTCAGAGTTCTAATAAGAAGTCATAACCAGTGGAACTAATCCATGTCAGGTAGAGATAGATATCTACCTCAGACAATTGAAAATGGTAGCGCGATTTTGTGTATCGTTTGAAGTAAGACATTAACCAAGTTGAGTGCCGGATCCATGGTCTAGAATTTAAATGTTCGCACACGAGATCAAAGGTTGTAGGTTGGAATCCCACATTCGGAATTGTTGATGAGCATTGCTGAGTAGTCTCATACTAGGATGAAATGGCAATTCAATGCTTTCATGTTTTCACTGGTGATCTAACATTGATCCATTCATGATGTTGATCAAAGTCATCCATTTTTGTCATACAATTACATAACTTCATTTTTCAACTTTAGAAGTATAAAATTTAGACTAAATTTCATTTTAGATAAACAGTATCCAACTACTTAATAAATTTTTATAGACATTTTCGATAGGTATCTTTATGATTATTTGTCATTGCATTGTTGAATCCATTTTTTTGCCTAAATCACAATGAAACTGAATCTAACGAAGAGTAAATACATACTATATATTACTATTTATTACAAAATAGTAATAATATGTTAATAATAATAATAAATTCAAAGCTACTTACACCTGTTAGAATACTTCATCAAAATACCAAATACTTAAACATAAAATATGTATACATATTTGCTTACTTAATTATGCCTGTTACTCCTCGTGGAAGAGAATAGGCCGCCCATCAACACTCTCTATCTAACCCTGTCTTGGACAATCCTTTCCGATTCTTTTCGGTTGCTATTCATTATTTTCATGTTAGCTTCCAATTGTCATTACAGTGTTCTTTGGTCTTCCGCTTTTCCACTTCCCTTCAGGATTCAAAGTTAGGGCTTGTCTCGTAATACAGTTTGGTGATTTCCATAATGTATGTCCTATCCACTTCCAACGTCTTTTCCTAATTTCCTCAGATGGAAGTTAGTTTGTTATCTCCCACAGTAGACTCTTCCTGATGGTGTCCGGTCAACGGACATTGAGTATCATGAATTGACGATTGTGTATAAATACTTGTACTGTCTTGATGATAGTTGTAGTAGTTGTCAAAGTTTCATCTACATACAGTAAAACAAACTGACTTGACATTTGTAATGAAGATTATGACTTTGATATTGGTTGACAGTTGTTTTGATTTCCATATATTGTTCAACTGTAGAAAGGCACACCTTGTTTTGTAAATGCTTTCATTTACATCTTCATCAGTTCCTCCTTATTGATCAATGATGTTATCTATATAGGTACATGGAAATTTCCACCTCTTTCAGAATTTCTCCATCAATAAGTGATTGGTTTAGTGTTCACCATATTGTATTTGAACATATTACTTTTCCATTTGTGTATATTGAAGTTTACTGATACAGAGACTACTACTGTAGTGAACAAGAACACTAGAGGGGACTTAATAATAAAATCTAACAATCATAATAGTAAATACGTAATTTGCAAAATGTCCATCAATTTTCTCAAAATGACTCAGATTTGATTGTTCTTGTATTGTCATAAAAATTGCATTCTGTTTCCATTCTTTCATTGTTCAAACCTCTTGTCTCTCTGCTGTCCGACCTTCTGTTCACGACTAACATCATCTACTACTTATGTCAATATAAGTAGCACACACTACATTCGTCCCTCCCCTTTAAAGCAGTCGTTCTTGCGGTGGTTCATGCTCGCCGTGCCACATTCTTCGTTTCCGTAGTCTGTGATACGCTCTCCGTCAAAATGCCGAGTCTGCGGCGCACCGACCTCCATAGCTCCGTCGACCTGCCGGGGCAACAACATCCGACATTCTGTTCATGACCAACATCATCTACTATTTATGTCAATATAAGTAGCACACACTACACTACCACTATATTAGTTATCTCCATCCGTATTTATTCATGTGTATGAGATGTATTCCATTACTTTCTAACAAATCAAACACGATTTTTTTCTTTATTAAATCATTCTATCGAATGATTATTTTTCTTCTAAAAAGTGATTTTAAATTACCGCATTTTTTTTCTTGGTTTTCAAATTCCATAAATTACTATCTTCATATGATCATTGTAACTATTATATAATCATAGACACAGTTATTATTAATATTATACTTTGTTTGAATAAGATTTATTACTACTGAACAACGAATAAATTGAAATAGACATTTTAAATTTGTTTTACGCGCCTATCACATATTTATGTATCATATGTGACAGATTCAATTTATTGACACATTGAACACGTGACGTTTATCAATGAACTTAAACAAAACGAGTATAGGAGCGGTTTTTTCTTTATTTTGTTTTCTTTCTTTTTGTTCTTTTTTTTTGTAAATCATCTTGACATATCCTTCTCTCTATCTCTATCTCTATATCTATATTGAATGAATATGACATAATCCCTGTTTTTTCTTTATTATTTATAGATTTTATAACTGTTCAATACCTTTTATTTTTTGTTTTAAATGTCTTCTTGTTTGTTTGTTTTTTTCTGAACAAAAAAAAAGAAAAAGAAAGAGAAAAAGAAAGAACATTGATGTATCATTTTGTCATAGATTAAATGAAACTATATGCATATATATAATTTTCAATATACCGACAATCAGAAAAAAACAAGAAAAAAAGAAAAAAGAAAAAAAGAAAAATAAATATAACATATGTAATAGTTGAATAGAAATTCCATTCATGTCCATAGATAATTTCTTTTCGGCATTTTTTTTCTTCATTTTTTTTTTCAATCTTTTATTCTTTGTTTAAATTATTGAAAGAAAAAAAATGGGATTAAATCTTTATTTATTTATTTTTTTTCAATTTTTTTCATTTATTTCATTTAACCAGTCTGTTTAATTGATCAGAATTGATTTATTTACTTATTTATTTTTTGTCATGGTAACTAAATGATTTTTAATAGGAGAGAATATAATATTTTCAAATAGTTCTATATGTTAGTTACCCCCAAATACCCTGGTACGACCGAGAATGGGGAGAGTCCTCTCTCCTTCTCTAAATGCTCTCACATGGCCACACGTATATAACCTCTGCCAGGGAAGTCCCACTCACTGACTTCTTGTGGTGGGGGTGTTGTTTACGAAAATGAGAGGACGAAAACCGAATGTCCGGCACTTTGACCGGATTGGTGGACATGGAGAGTTCATCTAGGGGAGTTAGAAAACTCTCATTCCAAACCACTAGTGCAAATGGGCCCCAGTATCCTGAAGGAATAAATGGCGTATGAACCAATTGTTGGTCACTGGCTATCATGGGACTGCATCTCCTTAAGTTGCTCCATTTCCTTGTGGATCAGACCATTGGGTCGAAGGTTCAAGGTTTGGTCCCTTAAGAAAACCGCCTGCTTCGGTCTGGACACCCGGGCAGCATCACAGTCCTCACATAAATCAAATGAGATTTGTGTGGCGCTTATGCATTTTGGTGCCCCTTTGTACCAATATCTATGTGTTAAATAAAAATAATAAATATGTTAGTCACTATCCATTTTTTGCTTAGAATGTTTGTAAATTAAGACAATATAGAGAGGTAATCTAACACAGGATGCACTATATGCCAGTAATAAGAGACTGATCCATTGCAGTGTTAAACATCATTGAGAAGATTCAAGTGAACAATACCAAGTGAATTTCAACTTCACCCAGGTGCACAAACAAGTGGCTGTGAGCACTCAGTAGCTGAGTGGATAACGTGATGGTGTTTGAAGAGAATGGTACTGGGTTGGAGTGCCAGGCAGTGAACATCAACTGTGAGATGCAGGTACGTGCAGCTGACCATTGACAAATAGGAGGTGACACACCTCTTGCATTCCACTGTTAACCACTATCCATCTTTGCTTATAATAAGGAATAGTTTAAAATGGTCAAATTTAAATCAAGGTTATTTTCTTCTCAATAATTGACTGGTTACTAACCAGATAATCATTAAGTTTAAAGAAGTTGTCAGTCGTTACTCAACAAAATATATAACTAAATGTGTTTAAAACATACTGGTTAAGATATTGGTTTTAGACAATTATCGAAATTAGTGATATATATATACATCTAGAATTGTATTAAAGATTGATCTTAGAACTTTCAGGCTTTGTAAAGAGCTCTTCATTTTTAAATAACAGAACTAATATTCAATTATTAGTATAGGGGTTGTGGAGATTATTAAGTTTTTGATTGAGCTCCACAACCCCTATACTAGTAATTAACATGTGCTCACTAGTGACTAGCTTTGTTAGGGAATTCTCAGAGTCCTAGTGAGAAGCCGTGACCAGTGGAGCTAATCCATGTCGGGTAGAGACAGGTATCTACCTCAGTACAATGGAAGATGGTCGCGCGATTTCATGGATTGGTTGATGTTAGACAATATCACTATCGGATGCCGGTTGAGTGGTCCAGCACGTTAAGCGTCCACGCAGGAGACAGAAGGCCCTGGGTTCGAGTCCCGCAAGCGGGGTCGTGGATGCGCACTGCTGATTTCTAATTTCAATCAATTTATGATATTGTTCAGTCATCTTCAGTTGATATTATAACATCATTAAAACACCATTTACATGGTTGTTATCTTTTCTTAGATGTTTCTTTTTTTGTTTTTAATCTGTGAGTAGCATTTTTCTTCTGTTTAGTGTTTGGTCTAATTGATCTAGATTGATTTTCATAATAAGAATCGATGGACACTGATATGTTCAATATCTATTCCAAAAATACCTTTGATATATTAAATAATTCGGTCATTGAATAGGTTGATCGCTATCATAACTCAAAGTAATCTAATGGATAACTCATTTGTATTTAAACAAGTGAGTACTAAGTTCAAGTTTCAATATGTATGTACATGAACATTAGAATTCTGTTGTGTTCAAACAAGACCCAAATAAAATAAAATAAGAATCATAAATTACATGGTTAGTTACTATGAAAAGTCTAATCCCTTTGTAACTATATGTGATATCAAGACAACATTCAGTTTAAAGGATGCTTATCAAATATCAATCTAAGTATCATCATAAACATTAATAGATGCTTATAATTTGTTGTTTCATTCATTACATAGTAACTAATTTATTAGAGTAATAATATCATATATCGAACTAAAAAGAGTAGTCAATAACGATTCAAAGATTCTTCTATTTTAAATATGTATGACTTACTTATTTACGTCTGTTACCCCCCTCACCACTGGAGCATAGGCCACGGACTGGCATTCTCCAATCCACTGTGTCCTGGGTCGTCTTTTCTAGTTCTATCCAATTATTGTTCTTTCTACTCATTTCTATCTCTATTTCTTGGCGTAATGTGTTCTTTGGTCTTCCTTTTCTCCTTTGGCCTTGAGGATTCCAAGTGAGACCTTGCCTGGCTGAGTAACAGTTGGGTAACATATGATACTCTGGGATTATTGTTGAAAAAGATTAAGGTTGTTTCTTTTTTTGAGTATAGAATAAACTGAAACTATTCCATAGAAATTTGTAATGAAAACATTACGTAAGTAAGTACTTGAAACGTTTATCTAATTTAATTTTTTTGTATTTTTCATTTAACTTAAATACTTTATTGAGTTGTGTACAGATCATACACACACACACACACATCCCCCCACATACGAACATACACTCCCAAATATCACATAATTAGTTGATAAGATATGTTCCATGTGACATTGAAGAATCTCATTGGTTGTATATTATTTGAGCAGAGTATAATTTGTTGTCAAAGGGGGGTTCAGAAACAAAATGATATTCTCCTAATGATCTTCTTGATTTTATTATCAAGAATATTATTATGAAAATTATTAAATGAATAAATATTGTTTTAAGAGAGTTATACCTGAAGATAATCATTGATTGGGTAATGTATTTTGTATCAGAAGGGGTTTTATGGAAATTTTAGTAATTTTAATAGTTGAGATCATGAGTCAATTGAATCTAGACTACCATGGAAAACCTAGAAGCATTGGACGGCCATTTCGTCCTATTATAAGACTCCTCAGTAGTGCGCATCCACGACCCCGCCTCGCGAGATTCCAACCCAGGACCTATCAGTCTCGTGCCAGGCACTTAACCAACTAGACCACTGAGCCAGCTGGCGTCCAACGGTGTTAATGTCTAACTTCAACTAATCCACGAAATTGAGCGACACATCCACCATTGTTTTCAATGAGTTACTATTTCACAATGTATTTTAATAAAATAAAGCATAGTTACTTATTATATTTCGTAGGACTCAGTTTTCGTTATGTGTACTTGATACAGTTGTGATACAGATTTAATATACAGAAGTTTTCATGAGTTATACATACGTAACTGCTTATATACACTGAGTTTTAATGCTTAATATCTTAACAATAGATTAGAAAATATCCAGGGTTGGTCAAACAATATCATAATATCATTCAATGGGTCTCAGATAGAAAGGTAATGACATTTTAGTTGATATCTTGGAGAAATTTGAAGATTTAGTCGATTAGAGTTACCGCATCCTGATGCACTGATCTTCAATTTCTGTATTGTTTTATATTAAAACCTTGATATCATTCTTTGTTTTCGAACAATCCTCAACAAATGATCAGAGTTTGTATTTTCTGTTGTTTATGTTCAGGGTTACAAATGATCAGTATCTATTGAGATATGTGAATTCGTAATTGATGACATTTTTACTTGTTATTAATAGTACAATCTAGAACTGACATTTAATCTTACTTGAAACGATCAATAGTTCTTTGAAGTTTCATTGTGAAAATCAACATTGAAGGGTCTAAAACTGGATTAAACTAGAGTGCTGAATTTCAGTACTACCAACAAACCCATACTGTAAATTTGTTTATGTCCAGTACATTGTTATTATTGATATTACAAGTATTTCACTTCCTATGATCTCTGTTGTTTAGTTGTCAATTAAATCAATGCAAGATTGATCCATAAAGTTCCATTTGAAAGATAAGTATAGAAAACTATCTAATCCGTTTCTGTTACATAATAATTGAGTTAGTGGATACGAACTGTTTGGTCTTTATAAAAAAACAATATAACATTTCACTGGTTGAAATCATGAGTCAATTGAAGCTAGATCATCATGGAAAACCTGGAAGCACTAGACGGCCGTTTGAGGAGTTCCATACTAGGATGAAACGGCCATCTAGTGCTTCCAGGTTTTTCATGGTGGTCTAGCTTCAATTGACTCATGATTTCAATCTGTGAAATTTTTAAAATTTCCACAAAACCCCTTCTGATAATATAACATTTGTTAACTATTATACAGAGAATTTATGAAGTGAATAGACATAATGAACAAATATCAAATTTTTTTAAAGAATGTTAGAAACTAGAAAGCACTGAGATTAGATGGTGGTTGGAGATAGTCGACAAGAAACCCTGGATCCGGGTTTCGTGCTACTTGGCAGTCATCAGCAAGGTGTACGTGTAATCTTGAGGGAACTGGTGCACCTTGGCGGATTTGATCTAATCTCAATATATAGTGCCCTCAGTGTCGAGTCACCTAGACTGGTGGCCACATTGCAACACGATCGATAGCATTTGATCTGCACTAAATAAGGACTTGACACACATGACATTGATCACCATCAAGTACCTGTAATATTCAAATAACTGTATACGAACCCAGTAATTAAAGTCTCTCATTTTCATCCATTCTCGGAATACTGCATAATAATTGTCTATTACAATAAGGGATATAAGTTTTACTCTCAATATAATTGAACACTACCGGTTCTGATTCAGGTAAATTTTCAATGGAACAAAAGGTCAGTACCAGTCAGAACAGTTTAATGATAATATCTTCGACTGAAATTGATTAATGTAGGTTCAAATTACAAAGGAATATAGAAAAGCCTTGCCAATAAGTGCTAAATTATACAAAATCCTTCCGAATCCTGCGAGCAGAATCTTGGGAACTCATTGCTGAGAAGTCCAACAGTAGGACGAAACAGCCGCTTAATGCTTATAGGTTTTCAAAGGTGGTTTTACACCAATCGGTGTATGATGTCAGTCAAAAACATAATAGTCCCCGCAACCCCATACTGATAATTACCATGTGTTCACTAGTGACTAAATTCATGAGGGAATTCTCAGAGTTCTAGTAAGAAGCTGTGATCAGTGGAGCTAATCCATATCAGGTAGAGACAGGTATCTTCCTCAGTACAATGGAAGATGGTTGAGCAATTTCGTGGATTGGTTGAAGTTAAACATTAACACCGTTGAATGCTGAATCCGTGGTCTGGAAGTTAAGCTTTTGCGCGTGAGATTGAAAACCCTGGATTTGAATCCTGCGGGTGGAATCGTGGATGTACACTGCTGAATAGTCCCACAACAGGGCGAAACGGTCATCCAGTGTTTCCAAGTTTTCATTGGTGATCTAACATCATCAATCGATTCATGATCTCAATCAAAACAATCTTTCCTCTTTTTTTTTTTAAAAAAATCCAGATTATAATATTCTGTTGAACTTTTGTTTTACTATATTATAATCATTTTCATTGTGTTTTCTTTTACTAATCATTGATAATTGAACTTAATTTCATACATTTCATCCTATGGGAAGTAATTAACATTTCCAATATAAAACAACAATGAATTTTAATAGAACTTTGTTTATAATTCAGTTTTCTTTATTGTTTTTCTCTTTTATTTAAACAAAATATGAAGAGCAATACATTGATAATTTATGACGTACATAGTGTATACTACTGATATTGACAGATATAAGTAATATATATGATTAGTAGGGCAAAAAACGTGGATGTAGAAGGTGAAGAAGTTCAAAGAAAAGTGAATGAGAATAGTAAATGATTGATGTAGAAATGAAAGAATAGTCAAATCGGAGATAATTGATTAAGATTCTACAAATGAAATATTTACTGTATAGTTCTCAAATATGATTCAGTCTTTCTGTAATGTTGTATTGAAATATATTCGATTGTAATTTCACAGGTTGAAATCATGAGTCAATTGAAGTTAGACTAACATGGAAAACCTTAAAGCACTGGACGGCTGTTTCCTCCTATTATGAGACTCCTCAGCAATATGTATCTATTCGATTGTCCCCACTGGTATTCTCATTCATTATAATTTGATTTCAAAGTTAACTTGTTTGAATTTACGATCACTTCATAATGATAAACTTTAATTCTCTGATGAAATTTTACAAAGAACAAGTGATTTTTAAGTCAGATTATTATAAATTGTATCAAAGTCACAATGTTCAATACGAACGTCAAGACGGTTCTACAGTACGGAGCTGAAATTCGGAGAACTACTACAACGATCATCAAGAAGGTACAAGTATTTATAAATAGTTGTCTGCGCAAGATGCTCAACATCCGTTGGTCGGATACCATCAGCAACAGCTTACTGTGGAAGAGGATAAACAAGCTTTCATCTGAAGAGAAAATTAGGAAAAGACGGTGGAAGTGAATAGGACACACATTTTGGTAATCATCAAACTGCATCACGAAGCAAGCTCTTACTTGGGATGGTGAAGGGAAGCGGAAAAGTGGAAGACCAAAGAAGACACTACGTCCGGAATTAGAAGCAGATATGAGAAGGATGAATAACAACTGGAAAGAGCTGGAAAGGATTGTCCAGGACAGAGTTGGATGGAGAGTGTTGATGGGCGGCCTGTGCTCTTCCTCGAGGAGTAACAGGCATAATTTAAAAAATATTCCACAATTAAATTATATTGCACAAAGAACAAAATACCGCCAACAGATGAATTGAACAAATGAACTATTATAAGTATAGATGGATGATGGCTAGCAGTAGAATCCAGGACGTGCATTTTGTACTATTTAGGATTCGAATCCCAGAGTGAACATCAACGCTGGGATAAATATACATTCAGCTGACGAGTCTCAAAGAAAACGAAACGCGCGTCCTCGATCCTACTATTAGCCACTATCCATATTTGCTTAAGATGAAGTTTTGTTGTTGTATGACATACAAATTTTTCATAATGAGCTTTATTATCCAATTGAGTAACAAGACACTTTTCATTGAGATAATTAAGAGTTGAATATCATTCATTCTAACATTCTATTTGTGAAAATTATGTATGAAATAATTTCAGTGTTTCGTCCAACAAACTTCTCTGAACTTCTTTAAGGTAATAATCAAAATCAAAATCATCAAGGAAACACATAGCGTTGTAACAATCAAATCAAATAAATGGTTGTGGAGATTGTTGAATCAAGATTGATATCGTAAATGGATCAATGTTAGGCCATCACTGAAAACAACCGTTTTGTTCTAGCATGGGACTCCTTAAGAGTGTGCATCCCCGATCCCTCACGCGGGACTTAAACTCAGGGCCTTCGTTTTTCCAAGTTTGCAATGGTGATCTAGCTTAGATCGGCTCATGAATTAGATCATTAAAATTGTTACAATCTCAACAAATCCACATTCTAGTAATGAGCTTATTGAATCAAATTGTTTCTGAGGTTTATTATAAACCAATGAACTGAAAATTCATTGATTATGATACTGAATGCCCTGGGTTCGAATCTCACGTACAGGATTATGGATGTGCACTACTGAGGAGAACCATACTAGGAAGAAACGCCCATCCAGTGTTTCCAGATCTAACATTGATGTATTTATGATATTAATCTTAACATAATTGTATTGCTAAAATATCCCAAATTAATTTCTGTCAGAATAGCAATGCATGTGAATATAAACTAGTTGGATAGAGAATGGGTTTGATTACTTGTTAATGAACATTTTTCAAGTGATTGGTAGTTGAATATCATCCTTTCTGTTTAAGCTGTTCCAATTCACCCATATATTCAGCGCTACTGCTATTCATTTACTGGTTAGTAGTTGTTAGATTTCCATTGTTGTTCTAGTCAACATTCTCCGAGTTTATTATGTGTACAAATATACTCTAACGATAGTATTTAGAACGATAATGAAAATCAAATCACCTTGATCAAAGAATTCAACAACTTTGAAATTGTATACTTGAGCAGTAAATTTTCTCCATTAAGGAAGAATTTTCAAGAAGTTTCTATGTTGAATTTATGAGTCGACTAAAGCTCGATCACTATAGGACGACCATTTCATCCTAGTATGGAACTTCTTAGCAGTGCACATCTATGATCTCGAACCCGAATTCAAACTCAGGATCTTCGGTCTCGTGTGCGAATGCTTAACCCCTAGACCACTGAAACGGTGTTAACGTCCAACTTCAACTAATCCACGAAATTGCACGACCGTCCACTATTGTCTTCAATGTGTTACAGCTTTCCAGTGCTTCCAGGTTTTCTATGGTACTTTAGCTTTAATCAACTCATAAATTCAACTGATAAATTATCACAATCTCCACAAAACCCCTTTTCTGAAAGTATATGATAATACATATGGAAAATAGTTAGAGTCACTAAAAGAAACATAATTGTCTGACGATTATTTTAGCTCATAATCGTTTCAAAATCAGGAAAAGTTTCTGACTATAACACATTTTTTATCCCACCACTAGTTCAAATGTTTTAGATAGCGATTATTCCTTCAATGTTATGGATATACCTTACCGAAAAAGTAGAAACTAGTCTAAAATCTAGATTAAATAAAGCATCTTAGTGATTGTCACTAGTTGTCACTAGACTAATGATCTCATTGGTTCATATTTGATTGAAATGGATCTATTCAAAAAAGAATAAACAGATATGAGTTTTGTCATTACTAGGTGATCTACTAAGTAAGTTTTTGAAATAATGTCATTTGTTTATAGTGATTAGTACATTTTAACGATTGAAAATCTTTATTAAAACATATAAATACTATTGAAAATACAAAGGGAAACAATTTTATTTTGATAATGATCTCTTCTAGAGGTTATCTGGTGAAGTGAACAGTACTTGGGTTCGAGTCCCGGAGTGAATATCAACTTTAAGATGAAGGTTTATCCAACTGATCAGTCCCAAAATAGGACGAAACATACGTCTTGGATTCCACTATTAGCTTCTATTCATTGATACAGCACCAAAAATCTTCGAAACTTATCTGTAAATTCGCTTGGTTCTGTTTGTTTGTACCTTCTCATAGTTGTTTAGAACTGAAATTGATCAGTCTCTTATAAGCGTATGTGCATTCTATGTGGACTGCCTCGATAATGCTTGAATTTACAAGCTTTATAAGTAAATATGAATAGTGGTTAGCAGTGGGATCCAGGATGTGAGTGCTCATCTATGACTTTAACACAAGAAATTGTTAAGTCATGTTTACTATTATGATGTCAGCAATCGTTAATAAGAATATCATGTTTAGTTCAGCCCTTATTTTTCATCTGTAAGTGTACAATTCAGAATAAGAATAGGGATTGAGAACCTTATTGAGAAACAAGATTAACAAACAGGTTGAATATATAGGTTAACTTTCTTTAGACTGATGTAAACTGCATTTACTTATATAAGAAACACATAATCTAACCCTTTTTAAGATATTACTCTTGACTTGATATACAGGCTGAAAACTATCTTCGATTTTGATATGATGTTCATTATCAATTAACTAGCTCATTTTATAGATATAGTGATATTCATTCTTAACGATAGTTGTGTACTTTTGCAAAGCCGATTAGATAAAGTCATCCGAGTATAGATCATGTTACTAGGTCTAAAAAAAAACCCCATTTAATCTGATAAATATGACATGGATTACTGACATTAATGAGATTTTATCTCTTATACACTGAGTTAACATAAGTTGACTTGAGAGATTTATGTGTAATACATTGGTTTCAATAGTTATTGTAATGGATCTGTCAATCATGTCAGTCTGTATTTCTTTTTTGAAATCAGATGTTTTGTTGAATTCATTTGATATTGTTTACTTAAATCTTCTCATTGATGTTTAGGACTACAATTGATTAGTCTGTTATTGGTATATGTGTATACTGTATGTATTCCTTCGATATTGCCTTAATTTTAATCAAAAGGATCGTAGAAACAGAAATAAATTAAGATCATGAGTCAGTTGAAGCTAGACCACCATGGGAAACCTGGAAGCACTGGACGGCCGTTTCGTCCAATGATTCCAGGTTTCCCATGGTGGTCTAGCTTCAACTGACTCATGATCTTAATCATTGAACTTACTATAATATCCACAAAAACCCATCTGATAGAAATAAATTACTTAGAGTTAGGAGATTAAAGGAGAAGATGGAAGGGGAAGTAGATGGTTATAAAGGAAGATTACGAAAAAATATTATTAGACATGGTAGTCCATGGTAGAAGAAGAGGTTATACCAATCTCTTTTGAACATACAATTCTGGTCTTCCTAGATGTATGGCTATTGCTTCGGTAATGCTAAGAAGGAGATACTTATCAAAAATGGATATCCTTCAATGTTCATTGATAAGAACATAAAACCGAAACTGCCGAAAACACAAATAACTTTAGTCGAAAAGAAAACATTATACATGAACATTGACTTTAAGAGTGACAGAGTCATATAGATCTTAAAGAGGAGAATTTCTAATTCTTTAAAAAGAACGTTCTTCGCAGCCGATCACTGTTCACCAATGATCTTAAGAATAAATTATCGTATCCGACCAACTCAATGTGCATTGCCTTAATTCAAAAACATTCTAAACAAAGATGAATAGTGGCTAGCAGTGGAATCCAGTATGCGCATTTCATTCAGCTAGCTAGTATCCATCTTTGCATAGATTCTTTTTGTTGGTTTTATGAAATTATCAAAATATAACTTGTTTTATCTACTTCTTTTTCTTCAATACTGTTATAACTTGTGTCCTGTGTCCTAATAATGTATAATGTAATGATACCCCCAATTAGAGAACAGTAATTTATCGACCGGACTAATGACGTATCAACCTGTACGAGAAGTCTAGAGTCTTTATCGGTCCTACTTCAAGCCTAGCCCTACCTGTTAGAGTCCAAAACACCAATCTCAGTCTCTATGATATGAATCATTTATTTCGAACATACTGGGTTTATATACAAACCAAACAGACCACACCGTACTATAAAATACGAAACAACATTTATACAAGATTTGGCCAAATGTGTCTGTGAATATGGGAGATAGTAATTGGTAAACTGGGCATAACTCAAGAATAGTAAATCGTATAATAACAGTTCATAGATCAAAATAAAGCTTATAACAAGAGAAACACGGATATAAATAGTTTAGTTAATTAACAATTATACAATAAAAAAATATACGTATAATATTATTCCATAAATAGATCCCAACAGTTACCATTCATTATTCTCATCAGGATATAACAATTACTTGTCTTCAGAATATAGTCATCGGACTCTTTTATTCGAACATTTAACAAGATTAACTTTGTGTTAAAGAGTTATGGAGCTATTCAAGTGGATAGATATATTATCCCCTTCAGGTTTATTTCCCCCCCTCTCTCTCTGTATATAACTGTTTGCCTTTTTTAGAACCATTCAGTCTCTATGTACAAAACAAGATAATAAAGAGATTCATAATTCTCTTTTTTTTTAAAGAATGTCAATAAACACTTGTTACCATGTATAGTTTAATTAGTTTTCAAGATAGAAATAAAAAATAATTAGAACGAATGATAAATAACTTTGATATTGTTACTACTACTACTACTACTACTACTACTACTACTACTACTACTACTACTACTACTACTACTACTACTACTACTACTACTACTACTACTACTACTACTACTACTACTACTACTACTACTACTGCTACAAATACTACTGATGATGATGATGATATTAATAGTAGTAGTAGTAGTAGTAATAATATAGTTTCTTCATGAAATGTAATCACATTCACAAAGTTAAATCGTTTTATTTGTGTATGTGTATATGTATCTGTTTACCTTGAATAGAATGTTTTTATATTCGCGCTTTTTTTCTTTCTCCCGACAATTTAATTATAACATTGATGTTTGAAATACAGTTGCGTTTCTCTTTTTTCTTTTTTACTTATTTAAATATGTACAAATCATAATAATAATAGTTTATTTTCCATTGAAAAACTATATATTGAATTTAATAACCACATGTTTACATTGTTGTATATAGATAGATAGATATAACATTAGACAAATAACAATGAGACAACAAAGTGAGACAATGTAATCATCATTTTCAAAAGTGAACAATCATAACAAACACAATGATCATAACAACAATACCTACATAATACACATTGAACACCCACACCCATACCCACACACATTTACACACAGATAGATACACTTGAATCTAATGATTTACTTGGTCAAATTGTAACAGAATACAATAATCATGCACATGTCTCTTTGACCTATTTACATAACATGAATTCTTTGGGGAAAAATAATCTGTACATTAATGTGTTTTAATTGAACATCAAAAGAAAATAGCGGTTTACAACTGGTCGATGTTTAAATTATAGATATATTTTGTTTTTGTTTTTTTGTGTTATTGTTGTTGTTGTTGTAAAAGTAGAAACCCCATTGATTTTAAAATAAAATCATAAAATGTTATTAAGTTTATTGTGTGGGTATCCTGGCGTGTATATATATATATATATATATATATATGTGTGTGTGTGTTTGTATATATGTGCAAGACTATACGAGTGTAGGGTTACGGTACAATTGTGGTAACAGCAGTAGTCAATCTAAACTGATATTTTTTGAATGATATATTATAATAAATTGAAAAATGCAAAAATGTCGATTTATGTTAATGTGTTTAATGTTCATTTTATTTCTGATTATTTAATCTTAAGATTCATCAGTAAACTTGAAAGAAACTCCATATATATTTATTAATTGATTAAGATCATGAATCGATTGATGTTATATCACCATCAAAAACCTAGAAGTACTAGGGTGGCCATTTTGTTCTATTGTACGATTCCTCAGCAGTGCGTATGCCCAACCACCGACTGCCTCGACGTGCGATATTCACTGGTATAGGAGTGGATTGGAAGAAAGCTAGGGGTGGCCAGACCAAAACATGGCACAAGTCCATGAAGTCACTGACAAGTGGACTGAGTCATCTTGGTAGGTGTAGACTACCTGGTTGGGGACTGCGAAATGATATCAACCGATGGTTAGAGACGTTGAATGACATGGCTCAAAATCATTTGCAATGGTGTGCGCAGGTGAATCCACTCTTTGTGTTTTCCCAAATTCTAATCTTCTGAATTCTTCATGTCCCTTATTTTCTTTCCAAATTTATTTCACTGGATTATACTCCTTCAATAACATCTTCAAAGCCTAATCTTTCTGATTACTGCTTATACTCTTATTGCCTCTACCACTACGGGATTTGAATCGACCACTGCATCTCTGTGCTAATGTGGTGTGGCAACTCGGACTGATGTACGTACGTACGAAGTTCTACGTTGTCACTGACTGACTAACTGAGTGCGCATCCACAAACATATACACGGGATCCAAACCTAGGACCTTCTGACTTGCGCGTGAACATTTAACTTCTAGACCACCGAATCGGCATCCAATGGTGTTAATATCTAACCTCAACCAAACCATGAAATTGCGCTGCCATCTTCCATTGTACTGAGGTAGATACCTGTCTCTACCCGACAATGATTAGCTCCACTGGTCACGGCTTCTTACTAGAACTCCGAGAATTTTCTCACGAAGCTAGTCACTAGTGAGCACATGTTAATTACTAGTATAGGGGTTGTGGAGCTCAATCAAAAACTTAATAATCTCCACAACCCCTATACTAATAATTGAATATTAGTTCTGTTATTTAAAAATGAAGAGCTCTTTACAGAGCTTGAAAATTCTAAGATCAATCTTTAATACAATTCTAGATGTATATATATATCACTAATTTCGATAATTGTCTAAAACCAATATCTTAACCAGTATGTTTTAAACACATTTAGTTATATATTTTGTTGAGTAACGACTGACAACTTCTTTAAACTTAATGATTATCTGGTTAGTAACCAGTCAATTATTGAGAAGAAAATAACCTTGATTTAAATTTGACCATTTTAAACTATTCCTTATTATAAGCAAAGATGGATAGTGGTTAACAGTGGAATGCAGAAGGCACGTTTCCTCCTATTTGACACTGGTCAGCTGCATGTACCTGCATCTCACAGTTGATGTTCACTGTCTGGCACTCCAACCCAGCATCATTCTTTTCAAACGCTATCTCGTTATCCACTCAGCTACTGAGTGCTCACAGCTACTTGTTTGTGCAATCGGGTGAAGTTGAAATTCACTTGGTATTGTTTTACTCGAATCTTCCGATTGATGTTTAACACTGTAATGGATCAGTCTCTTATTACTGGCATATAGTGCATATAGTGAGACTGAAGGCCTTGGGTTCGAATCCTGCGAGTGGGATCGTGGATGCACAGTGCTGAGGAGTCCCATAGTAGTTGTGCAATGAAATGTCTCAAACTTTTCACAAACGCATCTGAATAGGTTATGAGACTAATAAGCAATAATGATGTGACAAAACAAAAAAACAAAGAAGAAAACAGATAACTTGTTGAAATATCTAGATGACAGGAACAGGCAGTCCAGATACTCAGACAGGTCACCTTAGATTGTATTGATAGAATCAGTATAGACTATTTTAATCTGTTAATCCAAAGTTTTAAAAGATGATTGAATATATATATATATATATATATATTCTCAACCAACTCATAAACTTACACCTTAATTAATGTCGTTTGATTGTAGTATGAAAAATTGAGTATGATTACGTAATAATAATAATAAGAAGAACAGCCTCAGATTATATGCTTGATGATGGTAACAATCATCATTTCACAAACATTTAGTATACATTCACTTGGTATTGTTTTACTTGAATCTTCTCATTGATGTTTTAGGACTGAAATTGATCAGTCTCTTATTGGCATATGTGCATACTGTGCGTATGCCTCGATATTGTCTTAATTTACAAGCATTATAAGCAAAGATGGATAGTGGCTAGCAGTGGGATCCAGGACGCGCGTTTCGTTCTGTTTGGGACTCGTCAGCTGGAAGTACCTGCATCTCAGAGTTGATGTTCACTCTGGGACTCGAACTCAGTACCATTCGGTTCAAAGGCCATTGCGTTATCCACGAGTCCCAAACAGGACGAAACGCGCGTCCTGGATTCCACTGCTAGCCACTATCCATCTTTTCTTATAATTTAGTATACAGTTTGATAATCAATGATCGAGAATTTTGAATAGATCATTTAATTCAAATTACACCTAACTAAGAACCCCCGTCTACATATTTTCATATCATTATTTGAGAGTAGCAACTAGCAGATGTTATGCAGAATGAACATTTCGCGTTTATTTGAAATAATCAATTAAATATATTTGTATCCTTATGTTAGTGTTCACATTGAAATGTGAACAGTGTAACTGCTACTTAGACAATATACCGACGTATACCATCGTCAAAATGGAGATGATCTGTATAAACATCATTCAATCGAACAATAATTATGTGTTTACTACTGTTTGTTTTTTGTAGTGTCGATTGTTATGTTAAACCCACATAGCTTAGTCTAACCTCCAGACAGGCCAATTTATTCATACTTCTTGAGTTGCATTTTGACCTTGTTAATTTGTCGCTTATCAACTTTAACTACTTTTATGTAAGTGTGTGTGTGTGTACACTTCTTATCCTATGCATAACTTGTCTGTAACTTATTTTTTGTATAAGTATAAATATCGATTCACGTTTGGCTAAAACGAGTTTGCTCACACGCTTTCTCCAGTATGTGTCATTTCGTTTCACCCTCTCTTCTTCACTTCCTTCACTTCGTCACCCTGACCGTCTGTCCAGATCAACGAGTGTACAAACTTCCATTCTCTTATTTGACTTATTGAATCTCATTATTCATCAACACGATTTAAGTCGATAATTCTATGCGAAACTAATCAGCATGTATATTTCAACAGCAATTATTTGGTAATAATCAGAAACAATCCAACTGGAATTAGATATAAGGCACCAAAAATCTTCGAAATTTATTTGTAAATTCACTTGGTGTTGTTTACTTGTATTGTTTAATTGTTGTATTACAACTGTAATTGATCAGTCTCTTGTTGGTATATGTACATCCTATATGAACTACCTCGATATTGCTTTATGTCATAAACTTTATAAACAAAGATAAATAGTGACGCGCGTTTTGTCCTATTTAGGGCTCGTCATCTGGATATATCTCCATCTCAAAATTGATGTTCATTATAGGATTCGAACCCAGTACCGTCCACTTCAAACGTCATCACATTATCCACTTAGCTACTAATTCTTGATATATATTATAAAATTCTTGTGATTGAGACTATTTACAATTTTCAGAAGGGGTTTTGTGGAGATTTTTAGAAATTTCACTGATTGAAATCATGAGTCAATTAAAGCTAGACTATCAGGGAAAACCTGGAAACACTGGACGGCCGTTTCGTCTTAGTATGGGACTCCTCAGCAGTGCGCATCCACGACCCCACACCCCGCGAGATTCACAAAAACCCTTCTGATAATCATCATCTGCTCACTAGTGACTGACTTCAAGAGATACTTCTGGAGTTCTAGTAAGAAGTCGTTACTAATGAAGTTCAACAAGGTCTGTTATGAGATATCAACTCACTAAAGACAATGGTATACGGTGGCGCAACGTCGTAGATTGGTTAAAGTTAGATATCATTAACACCGTTGGATGCCGGCCGGTTCAGTGGTCTATTTACAATTTATTTGAAAAGAAAAAAACATAAGTTACAAAAACAGATTATTGATTTAATCTCTTTTTTGTTGTTGTTGTTTTGTTTCCCTTCACTACTTCGTTTCCCCCCCGCCCATTTCTTAACATGGATACCATTTTGTTTATCATCAATTAAATTTTCTTTTATTCATCTTTTAATAATAAAAAAATTGTAAATTGTATACCTTTTAAATTACTTTCTTTGATCTAAGTCAATTAAACGTTTTTGTTAATGAGAAAAAAATATATCTTTAATGGATGAATGGTTTGATGTATGTGTATTTGTGTGTGTATGTATGTGTGAATGTGTGTGCGTGTATGTGTGTATATGTGTACGTCTGTGTGTGTATGTGTGGGTTTACATGTCCGTACAGGTACATAAAAGGGATTTTTTTTAAAACTTGACCTTTGAAATAAACTTTAGTGTATGTGTATCCATGTGAGTTAGATGTACACAAATTTTTCTTTCGTTTGTTTGTTTGTTTTTTTTCAACAAAAAAAAGAGAAAAATCTAAACATTTAATGAATGAATTAATGAGTTAATTAATTAGAAGTATTAGTAATAATACTGTAATAATAAATAATAAGGATTATTATCAGAAAGGGGGGGGTGTTTTAGAGATTATAGTAGAAAACCTGGAAGTACTAAACGGTCGTTTCATCCTAGTATCGAATGCCACAGCAGTGCGTATCCAGGTCTGTTATGAGATATTAACTCATTGAAGACAATGGTGGGTAGTGGTACAATTTCATGGATTGATTGAAGTTAAACATTAACACCATCGAATACCGGCGCATTGGTTCAGATGCTAAGCGTTCGCACATGAGACCGAAGATTCTGAGTTCGGATCCTGTGAGCGGGATAGTGGATGCGCACTGCTGAGAAGTCCCATACTAGGATAAAATAGCTATTCAGTGCTTTCAGGTTTTCCATGGTGGACTAGATTTATTTAACTCATGAATTCAACTATTAAATATATTCCGATACGTAGAAAAATGTGCATTTCTTACGTTCTGCAACTACATGTAAGTTACTTCTTCAGATTTAATACGTAACCGAAGTATATTAACACATGTATTTTTGTACTATTGAGTTCCACGAACGGGATTTGAACCCAGCACCTTCGGTTTCGCGAGTGAACGCCTAACTTTTAGATTACTGAGCCGGCATCCGACGGCGTTAATGTACAACTTCAAACAATCCACAAGATTGTGCCATCGTCCACCATTGTCTTCAGTGAGTTACTATCTTATAACAGACCTGGATGAGTAATGCTAAGGCGTCCGATACCAGAACGAACCGGACGTCTAGTACTTCTAGGTTTTCCATAGTGGTCTAGCTTCAACTATGAAATTACTAAAATCTCCATAAACCCCCCTTTCTGATAAAAATATATTTGTGAATAACATTTTATCCAATACTCAGCTTACTTTAAACTATCAACTCCAACCTTTGTATTGATAGTTATAAAGCAAAATAGTGAATAAATACGTATAAGAGAAAATTGATACCTTTGAATTCATTTATTTTTGAATATATATGTTTACATGACTTTGAAAAAAGTGGGGAATATGAATCGCCATTACTTTTCTTGTGTAATAGGTTAACTTATAAGCCATTTGTAAGGAATCACTTACAGTTTGTTAATTACAGTAGTTGATTCATCTTATTGTATGACCCAAACTTGAAACCGATTGATGAATATTAGGAAACTTGTAAAAAGAAGCTTTTTAACACCTTCCTTTGGTTAATTGCAATGATCGAATGGTTTATAATACAAATTTGGAAATACTGTGATATTTTGTTTACTGTTTTAGATCATTTTTCTTTGAATTTTCCCATCGATGTTTAGGACTGCAATTGATCCGTCTCTTATTGGCATAAGTACTCTCTGTGAGGATTGCCTTAAGTCAAACTTATTATAAGAAAAGATGGGTGGTGGTTAACAGTGGAATCCAATGTGCACATTTCGTCCTATTCAGGACTCATCAACAGTGAAAATACTACAATGTCCACAAATCCTCATGCTTACAATTAAGGCGTATTGTCTGTATTGAAATATACTACTCAATCATTTGAAAGTAATATAAACTCAGTATTATACAAAATATCAAGAAATAAAGATATACATTATTTTGTTTACATCAAATAATTCCTTTCATTAAATCTACTAACAATGTTTCACTCTAATAATTATAGATAGCTAGAGATTCAACATATACTTTTCATGAGACTTTTAAGTTCTAAACAAAGTCCAATTCAAAACCGTCACATAGTGTTTCATTAGAAGCGGTGAATGTTAAAACTTTCAATATCAAATCGTCATACTGTATAAATAAGATGTGTAATTTTATAGTGTGTATTACATACGAACCTTAATTAAACAACCATCGCAAACCAGAGTGTACTAGATATATGTTTCATTCTAATATGAGCCTCTTCACTAGTTTGCATACATGACACAATTGAAGATCTAAAGCATGACCCTCAGGTTTCTCAAATGAGCTGATACTCGAATGAATTTGATTACCATTTGTAATCATTTTGGTCATTATTAGTAATGATTTTTCACCAATAGAAATCAATCATAGTCTTTCAGGAGCTTAATTTTAACATTATTGATTCACAGCTGAATTTCATGACAGTGAATTCTCGAAGTTCTAGTGAGAAGCCGTAACCAGTGGAGCTAATCCATGTCGGGTAAAGACAGGTATCTACTTCAGTACAATGGAAGATGGTCGCGCAATTTTGTGGATTGGTTGATGTTAGACACTATCATCATTGGATACCGGCTGAATGGTCCAGTAGGTTAAGCGTTCGCGAGCGAGACCGAAAGTCCTGGGTTCGAATCCCGCAAGCGGGATCGTGTATGAACACTGCTGAGGACTCCCACAATAGGACGAAACGGCCGTCCAGTGCTTCCAGGTTTCCAACGGTGGTCTAACACCAATCGGTTCGTGATCTCAATCAAAAACTTAATAATCTCCACAACCCCTATACTAGAAATTGTGTATATCTGTTTCGAAATTCATAAGGTACACCGATTTCTTTAAGATTTCAAATGTCAACACAGACAAAAATTAAGTAGAACGCTCTGAGCCATTTCGTTTCAACTTCAAGTATAACACAAATTACACCACAATGTAAATGAACTTAATTCCCATAACAAAAACATGTTCTTTATGTATTAGTAACTCCTCTGATATGCGAGTGCCTACGGTTCAAATCTCATGAGGTGAGGTTGTAGAAGCGTACTGTTTAAGAGTTCCACAATAGAACAAAACGACTGTATAATAGTTCTAAATTTTTCATACTGGTCTTCCTTCAACTGACTGATCATCTCAACTATTGAAATTACTATAATATTCACAAAAACTCCTTCTGATATTAATCAACATATGCTCACTAATGACTGGCCTCAAGAGGTATTTCCTGAAGTTCTAGTGAGCAGCCGTGATCAGTGGAGTTGAACCGGTTCTGTTGTGAGTTAGTAGGTCATTTCAGACAATAGTGGATGGTGAAGCAATTTCGTGGATTAGTTGATGTTAGACATTAACATCGTTGGATCTCGGCCTGCTCAGTGATCTAATAGTTAAGCGCTCACGCGCTAGACTGATAGGTTCTGGGTTCAAATCTCGTGAGGTGGAATCGTGGGTGCGCACTCCTAAGGAGTCCCATAGTTGAACAAAACATCCATCCAGTGCTTTGAGGCTTTCAATGGTGGTCGATCTTCAATTAACTCATCATCTCAACTATCAATATATATATATATATATATATCTAATTTGATTTATTGTTTATTTTTGGTAATCTTTCTTTTGTTTAAATCTTATAGATTATTTGCCAATATCAAATAAACATCCTTTATTATCTGAAACGTATTCCAATAAACAACTCATTCATATCCATAATTCAATATCCATAGAAATACCATTTTCATTACGACAATATACAACACTTTATTATATTATCATAATCATTATTATTATTATAACATGGTTAGATAATGTAAAAGCTAAACCATCATATTATAAATCATTTATATATACAACGGAACAGAATACTAATAATAATAAGAATAAGAATAATAATCATAATAATGATAGTTGGAATATGATTGAACCATGGGAACCACTTAAGAAACCAATCGAACATCAATTGGATCGATTCATTAATGATCATAAACATAATGAATGGAATAATATAAGATTACAATATCAATCCCATCAATTATATCTTTTAAATAATAATGGAGCTAAATGTAATGATGGTTCATCAGCGGGGTATGTTTGTTTATTTTTTTGAGATTTTACTTTTTATCTTATATCAGAAGGGGTTTTGTCAATATTATAGTAATTTCAATAGTCGAAATCATGAGTCAGTTGAAGCTAGACTACCATAGAAAGCTTCAGAGCACTGGACGAACATTTTTTCCAACTGTTGGACTCTTCAGGAGTGCGTACCCATGATTCGACCTCATGAGATTTGAACCCAGAACCTATCAGTCTAGCGCGTGAGCGCTTAACTATTAGATCACTGAGCAGGCCGAGATCCAACGATGTTAATGTCTAACATCAACTAATCCACGAAATTGCTTCACCATCCACTATTGTCTGAAATGACCTACTAACTCACAACAGAACCGGTTCAACTCCACTGATCACGGCTGCTCACTAGAACTTCAGGAAATACCTCTTGAGGCCAGTCATTAGTGAGCATATGTTGATTAATATCAGAAGGAGTTTTTGTGAATATTATAGTAATTTCAATAGTTGAGATGATCAGTCAATTGAAGATAGACCACCATAGAAATCCTGAAAGCACTGGACGGCTATTTCGTCCTATTATGGGACTCTTTAGCTTTGCGTATCCACGATCCCACCTTGAGAGACTTGAACCTAGGATCAATAAGTCTCGCGCTCAAGCGCTTAACTATTAGATCACTGAACCGACCGAAATCCAACGGTGTTAATGTCTAACTTCAACTAATGCACGAAATTGAGTGACACATCTTATGTTTAAATGTTTAGAATTATCCGATTGGGGTTATTTCAATATTTTCAATGTTTCTTATGTAAGTTTCGTTCAATAACTTAAATAGTTTTCTTGTTTATTAAGTTGATTAATAATATTTATCAAGGTGTAATTTACAGTAACGATCTTGTCATTTTAAACCTTGACATTTATTATCTATGTATTATTCATCCATCAGTGTAACTACTTGTGTATGTGGAGTATTTTCTTCTTCATGGGCGGAGTATAGTATCAGCTCCCATGTAGCTGGTGTTTGTTGTCCAACCTGAATCCCATGTGTTTCACCGATTTCAAGCACCTCTATGTTGTATCTTTTCATTTCTGCACCGGTTCGGATAACTCTTCCGGTCTCCCACATTGCACGAGAACTCTATGTACCTAAATAAATGGTTGCTCTGGTTGTCAGAAGGGGCATCGGCCTCGTGACTCGAGAAGGAACTCGGCTTTCACCATGAGGAGTCATAATTCTTCTAAATGAAGACCTTCTAACTCTCAGGGAAGAGTTTAAATGGTTCGAATTATTTTTTTCTGGTTGGCTTTTTTTAGCGAGTTAGTTTTTTACAGGTTGTGGTCGGTAACCCCATGCCCAACCCTTCTCCTTTATCCGAGCTTGGGACCGACAGTAACCCCAGAAGGGCTGTAGGCGGATTTAGTAAGTAAGTAAGTATTAATCAACCGGTATGTTGAGTTGTATTGCACTGACGTGTTTATATCAGACACTTATTGATATTTCCAGAGTCTGAAAATGAAATATTCGGCGGAAATTACCGACTAATATCCAGTACTTAACCACTAAATGTTACGAACAACATCATCCATCATCAATTACTTTGAATAAATAAGAAGTGGAATTCTGAAATGATATTATGCTTTAAATTAATATAGTTATTCAGTGTTTGAGTTTCTAGCTTTTAACTGTGTATTAAGTTCATAAGATAAGAGTGATAATATACATGGAATTTACTGAAGAATTTAGAAATTTAGTTTCAACTAAACTAGTCATTTAGTTACCAAAAATGTAATATGTAACTGTTAGGCCAGCTTTCACGAAACACGAACTAGCCTCCAGAGGTCTTAAAGGAGCCGAAGAGTTTCCATCTAGTCAGATCCTGAGAGAACTTTCTGGAATATCAACGTGGTATACTACTATGATCAATGATTAGTTCATACGCCATTTATTCCTTCAGGATACTGGAGCCCATGTACACCATTGGTTTGGAATGAGGGTTTTCCAACTCTCCTAGGTGGATTCTCCATGTCCACTAACCCGGTTGAAGCGCCGAGCATTCGCTTTTTGTCCTCTCAATTTTGTAAACAACACCCCCACCACGAGAAGGTAGTGAGTAAGACTTCACTGGCAGAGGCTATATACACGTGGCTATGTGTGGGTATTTCGAGATGGAGCGTGGACTCTTCCCACTCTCGGCCGTACCAGGGCATTTGGGGGCCAAAGCTATCAGATTACTCACAATGTTGATCAGATATGAATTATAAAGAAACATATATTTCACAGGGTTAAATAAATCTTATAAAATGAAAAAAATTTGTTAGTTTTCATTGAGAACTTACGTAATCTGAATTGCAAGGAAGCTGTAAGGCCTAATTGCAGAATTACTTAACAATGAGCATCAATAATTTCATACATAATTAGACTCAATGCCTTTATATGTCATAGTAAATATGATATCTTTACAACATGGGAAACAGAATGTAAACGATTTAAATTTTCTTTTCCAATGAATTCACTGTTGAATACTTTCTAGTTTTATGTCTATGATGAAAGCTAATGTCATAATGTAGAATTATCAAAAATTCATCATCATAAAAAATAGATTGAATCAGTAAGGTTCTTGTTGACTTCAATGAAAACGATTATTTTGTGTTATCAAAAAAGAATATTCTTTGTTGATTCATTATGAAGTTAGATATTTACACCGTTGGATCTCGGCCGGTTCAGTGATCTAAAGGTTAAGTGTTCGCGTGTGAGACAGATAGATCCTGGGTTGGAATCTCACGACGCGGAATCGTGGGTGCGCACTGCTGACATTAACACCGTTGGATGCCGGCCCAGTGGTCTAGTTGGTTAAGCGCCTGGAGCGAGACTGATAGATCCTGGGTTCGAGTCCCGCGGGATGCGGGGTCGTGGATGCGCACTGATGAGGAGTACCATACTAGGATGAGACGGCCGTCCAGTGCTTCCAGGTTTTCCATGGTGGTATAGCTTCAACTGACCCATATTTCAACAAGTGAAATGTAAATGATTGTTATCGAAGATGACACAGTCAATCCTCGTATA
The DNA here is from genome assembly GCF_000699445.3 of Schistosoma haematobium. Classification (NCBI taxonomy): domain Eukaryota; kingdom Metazoa; phylum Platyhelminthes; class Trematoda; order Strigeidida; family Schistosomatidae; genus Schistosoma; species Schistosoma haematobium. The sequence goes on from NC_067195.1 coordinate 3,651,990, forward strand.
AAATTATCGATTTAAATAGCATTATTGAATAATGCAATTAAATAAGTCAAGTACGAGAATGAAGTTTTGGATATGTATATTTTGTACACTCATTGATTTAGACAAACAATTGGGGAGCTGGAGCGAGGGAAGTGAATAGGAGAGAAAGGAGTGAAACGAAATGATATTCAGTGAAGAAGGCGTATGGGTCAACTCGATTTAATCAAGCGTTAATCAATGTTTGTAGTCATACAAAAATAAGTTATAGACATGTTAAGAATGGGATAAGAAGTGTACCCACACACACACTTAGATTAAACCAGCCAAAGTAACTCAAGAAGGGTGAATAAATTGGCCTGTCTGGAGGTAAGAATAAACTGTATGGGTTTAACATAGCAACCGACAGTATAATACAATTTAGACTATGTGATAATATTACTAAACAACTGTTTGGTAAATAAACAATTAGTTCAGTAAACAACAGTTATCTAAATTTCTTCACATATTGCGCTCCTCATCTAAAAAATTACAAAATATACAACATAGACTGTATAACTGTTACTTACTTACTTACTCCTGTTACTCCTAATGGAGCATAGGCCGCCAACCAGCATTCTCCAACCCACTCTGTCCTGGGCCTTCTTTTCTAGTTCCATCCAATTCTTGTTCATTTTTCCCTTGTTTATCTCCGTTTCCCGGCGTAACGTGTTCTTTGGTCTTTCTCTTTGCTTTTGGCCTTGAGGATTCCATGTGAGGGCTTGTCTTGTGACGCAGTTGGGTGCTTTCCTCAATGTGTGTCCTATCCACTTCCAGCGCTTCTTCCTAATTTCTTCCTCCACTGGGATCTGGTTTGTTCTCTCCCACAGTTGGTTGTTGCTAATAGTGTCCAAGTACTTACTTACTTACGCCTGTTACTCTACGTCCAGGAGCATAGACCACCCACCATCATTCTTCATCCAACCCTGTCCTGGACAGTCCTTTCCATTTCTTTCCAGTTGCTATTCATCCTTTTCATGTTTGCTTCTAATTCCCAAATTATTGTGTTCTTTAGCCGTTTCGTCCAATTATGGGACTCCTCAGCGGTGCGCATCCACGGTCCCGCCTCACGAGATTCCAACCCACGACCTATCAGTCTCGCGCGCGACCGCTTAAACTCTAGGCCACTGATCAGGCCGAGATCCAACGGTGCTAATGTCTAACTTCAACAAATCTACGAAATTAAGCAACACGTCCACCATTGTCTTCAATAAGTTACTATCTCACAACAGATTCGGTTGAACTCCACTAGTCATTGCTTTTCACTAGAACTCCAGGAAATACCTCTTGAAACCAATGAGTCCTGGGTTGGAATCTGTTGAGAGGCGAGATTGTGGATGTACATTGCTAAAGAGTTCCACACTAGGACAAAACGACAGCCCATTGCTTACAGGTTTTCCATGGTGATATATCGTCAATTGATTCATGATTTCAGTTAGATCATCTTTGAAAATCTTATTTATTTCATTGAAATGAATATCAATTCTTCTATTTTTTTAAAATATTTTAGTTATTATTATCGTCCAGCAAAATATACAACAGTAAGTAGATGGTTAATATTCCTTGAAGGTAAGTAAAACTATTTTAGTTTTTTTAATATTGTTATAATTCTCTCTTATGGTTATAACCCAACTATTCCTATTGCTTAGTATTCTCAAACACCGATTCACTCGATAAGTCCCCCAAATCAGAACACGGTTCAACAGGAAAAGAGATTATATTCTAAATAACAAGTTTAGATAGAAGTAAGAAGAAAGCAAGTGCAATAGGGAAAACGTTAGTATATTTATAGTTTTTCATATGAGATTTCTAGTGTTCACTAAATATTGACTAACGCTGATTGGCTAATTCTTATCCAATCAGAGTGTGCCAACGCAAGCGTGGATTGAGCATGATTTAATCCAATCTATATCCTGCTAAAAAATATAATAATATCTAATTTAATTATGTTTCTAGGTGGTTGGTATTGTTTTGATGAAGAAACATGTATTTTACGTGAATCTAATGCATTTTCATTATTCTCATCAAAATTTTGGCCAAAAACTCGTTCATGTAAGTTTTGAAGTTTGTAATTATAGGAAGTAGATTAATGTTTTGATGAATTCACTTTCAGCTTGCTTATAACTTAAAACATATGACAAGTATATGTATATATTACTATCAGTAATGTATTTTCTAATATTGAATTCAATATTGTTCATATAGATCAATGAAAAAACATGATAGTGAACAAGAACACAAATGAGGACAACCAAATATAGTTGATTGAGATCATGAATTGATTGATGTTATACTACCGTTGGAAACCTGGAAGCATTGGAAAGCCGTTTCATCCCATTGTGGGACTCTGCAGCAGTGCGCATCCACGATCCCAAACACGGGATTCAAACCCAGGACCTTCGTTCTTGCGCGAACGCTTAACCTACTGGACCACTCAGACGGCATCCAATGGTGATAGTGTCTAAAATCAACCAATCCATGAAATCGTGCCACCATCTTCCATTGTACTGAAGTAGATACCTCTCTCTACCCGGTATGGATTAGCTCTACTGGTCACGGCTTCTCACTAGAACTCTGAGAATTTTCTCACGAAGCTAAACACTAGTGAACACATGTTAATTACTAGTATAGGGCTTGTAGAGATTATTAAGTTTTTGATTGAGATCATGAACTGATTGATGTTAGACCATCTTTGGACAGAACATCTTAGTAAAATCTAAGAATCATATAGGAAAAAAAAAACTTCATTTGTAAAATGTCAATCAAATGTCTCAGATTTCATTGATCTTTCAATTCTACATCAATTATTCTTTGTTCTCGTTGTGCTTTTTTTTTGTCTTTTTCGATCTTTTTAACTCTTTACCGCGTCAGGTATTTCACTTTCGATTGATGATATTTACTACTTATATCGATTGACATTAGTAGTACACACTACAACAGTTGTGGTGTGTGCTACTTATATTGACATAAATAGTAGATGATGTTAGTCGTAAATAGAAGGTCTAGCAGCAGAGAGACAAGAGGATCGAACAGTAAAGAATGGAAACAGAATGCAATTAGTATGAAAATACAAGAACAATGAAGTCTGAGTCATTTTGAGACAATCGATGGACATTTTGTAAATTAAGCATTTACTTTATGATTGTTAGATTTTATTAACAAACCCTGTAATTGTATGTTAAATACATTCGATTGTTCTCACCCGTGTTCTCTTCACTACACAGTAACTGTGAGAAGTATATACAGATGGAAGTTTTGAAAATGAGGAATTAATGTTATGATTATATGTTATATTCATCTAAAAAGTTTATTAACTAAGTAAATCTCGGAAGAGAAGCAAAGAATAAAGAAGTCTTCAAAAAAAGTATTACGAAATAGGTTATTAGAACAACGCAAAATCGATAATTATGTCATCTTGGATGTGGAGATTTAACTCTAACCAGTGAGACTATAATTTATGAACGAATCAATCAGATTTAAGATGACAGGTCTTGAATTCGGGCGCGAAATTCATTTATTTATATGTCTAAATAACGTTTTGGCATTTTAGCTGATATCAGTTTGTAATGAAGAGCATAAATCTAAATCCTAACCCTTACCATCTGTTGAGTCGGCTTTTCGAGAACTGCAACGGAGCCTCCAGAGTCCCTGGAAGAGCCTAAGAGTCCTAGTCAATCAGAGCATGATGGAGCTTTCTAAAATGTCAACGTGGCGTGCTACTGTTGGTCAGTAGCATAATCTTTTAGCGGATTGGCTAAAATATGATGTTGATTTAACAAAATGTTAACATCTATAAATACCCATGTTTTCTGTACAAAAATGAACCTTGGAGTAAAGTATTTCTCGCATACTTTGTGTCTTCTCTCTTGTGTTCAGGTCGTTGTATCGTTCTAGATTGGGGGTTACAGAATAGCTTAGGAAACAAATATAGCGTTCAATTCGCAAGACTTATCACCATCAACTGTAAATCATAATCCTTATTCTTCATACTGCTTTATAATCTTCATTTAGCCGTTGTATGTAGGTGAACATCCCCAAGATCTTTTCAGGGTCACTCAAATGTCGTCCATAAATTATAGTCTCAACTTTAATCCTTCGAATATCTAGATCACGACATATACAAGTAACTTGGCAGATACTGGTATATTTTTGTTAAAATATTCGAAAAATAATTAGGATGATGGATCTGTATTCTTTTTATCTCACTCAATCTATTGGTTATATTCTTTTACGTATTACATTATGACTGTAATTCAACGGTACTTAGTTTATATTACTTAATAATACTAGTTAATGAATGATTCCAAATCAAGGGCATATTCATAGCTTCATCAGGACATCTCACTAATGACCTTCAACAATCCATCACAGTTTTTGTCAATATATTATAGGACAATAATCTTGTTTGCAATGAATAATTTTCAAAGATTTCTCAACTGATGACATAGTCTATGTACAACTTAAACTTATCTTCTTTTTGACTGATATTATGAACTGATTAATGTTAGATTACCATTGAAAACCTGGAAGCATTGGACGGACGTTTCGTTCTAGAATGGGACTCCTCAGTAGTGCACATCCACAATCCCACTCGTGGGATTCGAACCCAGGACTTTTGGACTCGCGTGCTCACACTTAACCTCTAGACCACTAAGCTGACCGGCGTCCAACGGTGTTAATGTCTCACCTCAACTAATCCACGAAATCTTCAAGTGCTTTCAACTTTTCAACAGTGGTCTAACATCAATCAGTTCATAATCTCAATCAAAAACATATTAGTAATAATTTCCACGACCCCATACTGATCAACTTATCATCGTTAAAACTACTTAAATGTATGTATATAAATTGGATGCAACTATTATTATCATTATTATGATTAGAATCATCTAAATGTCTGTTTTTTTTTCTGTCGGATAATTTACATTTCAGTTGGTGGAATACTTTCATCTGATTCAAATGCAAATCCAATTTATCATGATTTTCATAGTGTGTAAGTTGAAATCAATTTAATGATTCATCTCCTTTATTCACATCGTTTTAATTTTGAATATACTTACTTACTTACTTTCATGATTTCCCGCCAAGAGACGCTTAGTTGACCGACAGCCTACATTTCCCACTTAGGAATCCTTGACTGTCATTGGTTGATGGATTTTTTTTAGTACGCTATTTTGTGTTTCTCTCAAGGGTGATTCATATTATTGTATAAATAAGCTTGATTTATATGCTTAGTGACCTCGTATTTTCTGAGTGCTTGTAGAATACGTTCTCTACGCCTCATCAAGATTTCGTGATCTAGTTAGCAGGACCGGGGACAACGGATTAGAATAGCCTATCGTGTCACTGTATCTTTGACTTTCGTTCCGTTTACCGAGTAAGGTGAACTCGTAATAGCATTCAAGCATACTTATGCCTGTTACTCCCGATGGAGCATAGGACGCTGATCATCATTCTCCAATTTCTAATATAAAAAATGTGAATAATACTTTTATTTTTCTTTCATTTTTTATTGTTGTCTAGTTTCATTCCATATTGTTCAAGTGATTTATGGACTGGGAAAATGGCTAATCGTAGTGGAGGTAGGAGATTCGGTTTGTATATTCTCTTATTTGTGTCTAAAAAACAATAATTTTGTTGCTGATAAGGATCTAGGGATTCGAACAATTGCTATGATATTACAAATTATCTACATTGTTTGTAATAGCATTCAAAAACTAACAGTACACTAATAAAGAGACTAGTACGAAGAAGTAACTGACATTCATTGTGATCTTTCATGATCTTCAGTGGTATCTGGACTTATGTCAGTCTGTAATAAAAACCATTAACAATGATTAGATGGGTTATTACAAAACCTACTTACTGTATTACATAACTGAACATTACTTTTGTTATTTCCAGTCTTAAGATGTTTAAAAATCTCTTGAAGCTCATCATTGGGCTCAAAGTTTATGGGGTTTTCTTCAATGATTCTTATGTTCAAAGGTTATACTGTAGTGAACAGAACACGGGTGGCGACAACCGAAGTTACTTGGTAAAATAGAAAAACCAAATAGTAAATCGTTAACTTGCAACATATCAATCCATCATATCAAACCGGACTGTTGCCGTTGCAAACATCAATCCATTGTCTCACATTTCATTGTTTATGCGTTTTCTTACAAATTGCATTGTGTTCCAGCTCTTCCTTTCTTGATCTTCTCCCATCTCCTGCTGCCAGACATTACGTTCTTTAACTTGCGTTATATACTACTTATATCAACATAAGTAGCACGCACCACACCTTTAAAGCATTCGTTAATTATAAAGCTTGTGACTTCAGGCAATATAGAGGCATTCCGCACAAGATGCAAATATGCCACCAAGAGACTGATCAATTGCAGTCCTAAATAACAATGGGAAGATTGAAATAAACAACGCCGATTGAATAAAAGTTAATTATCTTTCTCTTCTTTTGTATGCTAATCACCCAAATGTATTATTTAAACCAAACTGAAAGTATATAATCAAATGTGATATAACTGAATGTTTACTAAAATGAAAATGAAATAGTTGTAATTTACTACAATGTTTACTTAAAACAGATGAGCCTACCACAACTCTCTTAATAACTCTTCCATACTAAACATATGAGATCATGAACCGATTGATGTTAGACCACCATTGGAAACCTAGAAGCACTGGACAGCTGTTTCGTCCTATTGTGAGACTCCTCAACAGTGTGCATCTACGATCCCGCTCACGGGATTGGTTGCTGGCGCAAAGGTCCAGTAAGTTAAACGTTCGCGCGCGAGACTGATAGGTTGTGGGTTTGGGTCTCGCGAGGTGATATCGTGGACGCGCACTGCTGAGGAGTCCCATACTAGAATGAAACGTTCGTCCAGTGCCTAAAGGTTCTCCAGGGTGGTCTAGCTTAGATTGACTCATGAATTTAACTGTTAAATTTCACTAATTCTTGTCTACTTCATTTAACACTAATTATGTGTTTATTTGATAAGTTTGTCATGTTCTCCTTATATTCTTATATCGTACTGAACAGATTTCTATTTTCATGGATCACGTATACTGGCAGCTGTTATTGATAATATACCATGGCAAAATGCAGCCTATACAGAGAAAGTTATATTTGCTGGTTCTAGGTAAGAAATTAATTGATTTATTTTAGCTGTTTATTATAAATTATATTTTACATTTATGATCGAGATATATTTGTATGAAATCAAAATGAGGGTTTGTGGAATTTGTAGTAAGTTAATCGTTGAATTCATGAATCGATTTAAGCTAGACCACCATGGAAAATCTGGAAGTACTAGATGGCCGTTTCACCTTAGTATGAGACTTCTCAGCAGTGCGCATCAACGATCCTACACGCGGGGCTCCAACCTGGGATTTTTGGTTTCGTGAGCAAACGCTTAACCTCTGGACCCCTGAGCTTGAATCCAAAGGTGTTAATGCCAAATTTCAACCAATCCACGATATTGCGCCACCGTCCGCCATTGTTTCCAGTGGATAACTGACTAACTAGGATGAAACGACCGTCCAGTGCTTCTAGGTTTTACAGGGTAGTCTAGCTTAAATAGACTCATGAATTCAACCATTAAATAATTCTGGAAAAAGAATTTTTTAACTTTGGAAACACAACACAAAATCATCATTAAAAATGACAAATTTTCAGTAGGAAAATGGTTTCAAAGCATGTCGGTTATGTTCTATAACATAACTAACTCAGTATTATTAATAATAAATGATTAATTTAACTAGCTGAGATCATGAGTCACTTGAAGCCAGACCACCATGGAAAACATGGAAGCACTAGACGGCCATTCTGTCGTAGTGTGGAACTTCTCAGCAGTGTGCACCGACGATCACGCCTCGCGAGATTTCAACTCAGGACCTATCAGTCTCACTCGCAAACGTTTAACCTTCAGACCATTGAGCCGGTCGACATACAACGGTGTTAATTTTTAACTTTAACCAACCCACGAAATTGAGCGACACATTCACCATTGTCTTCAATGAGTTACTATCTCATAACAGACTCGGTTGAACCTCACTGACTCATGATCTCAACTATTGAAATTACTACAATCTCCACAAAATCCCTTGTGAAATAATTAATCATTAATAATACAATCAAGTTTCATAGAGTAAATGGTTAACAACATCTACTATATGAAGTTGAATAATATTGTCTGTCGACTGAAATCTCTGAAGATCGAATAGAATATAAATCCATCTATTCACTATTCTAATATGCTTGTAGAACTGGACACTTAAGATTTAATAATAAATATAGTTATGTGACATTCCAATGAACAGAAAATTGTCTTTTTGACATTTTATGGCATTATGTACGTCACTTATTCAGAGTAAGTAAATAACCCAAATGAAATTAACACAAGTTAAAATAGCACAAACGGAAACAATGAAGAATATTTTTAATGCGATCGAAATCATAATAAGCAAAGATGGACAATGGTTAGCATTGGGATTCAGGATGTATGTTTCGTCCAACTTGGGACTCGTCAGCTGGATGTACCTGCATCCCAGAGTTAATGTTCACTCTGGGACTTGAATATAGTATCGCTCGTTTCAAACACTATTGCATTATCTACTAATAGCCACTCACTTGTACCACTATCCATCTTTGCTTATAATACTTATGAATTAAGGTAATATCGAGGCAGTCCGCATAGGATGCACATATGACGATATGAGGTACTGATCAATTTCAGTCCTAAATAACAATAGGAAGTGTTGGGAACGTTAGATCCCCCAGAACTCACTTGAGAAAGGACCTCATTTCGCAATTTTATTTAGAAAATTTGAATTTGCTTTCGCGCCAAGGGCGCTCTTGTTACCTTCATATCGTAATTCCCACTGGGAAATATCTTAAATGCTATTGGTCCGTTGTGTCTTTTAGTATGCTAATTGGTAACTCTCCCTAAGGACGGTTTTGTACTGTATATATACGTTTTGAATTGTGTTTATTGTTATCACCCGTTTCTGGCTGTTTTGCAGAATATACTTCCCATTCCAAGCTTGGACTTTTCCATCTAGTTAGAGGGGCTGGGATGCATCGAATAGCTAGTTTATTGATTTTTGGTCACCGAGTCTTGTTCTCGTTCGCAGATCAATTGAACTCGTGATAACTTCAAACCTAGCAAATTACTTATTCAAATATTCACACATCGAATCCTGTTCGTATCTCATACCACTAATAAACATCTAAATATCTTTCACTCTACTCTTCCACAATACAAATATGACATTTTTCATACCTACTAACAGGTAAATATCATATAGGATCAGATCTGTTTTACTTTTGATCCATCTAAAAAAAAATATACTTTATTTTTTCTAGTGCTGGAGGAATTGGTGTACTTATGAATATCGATAGATTAAGTAGAAAATTATTTAATCGTATTGGATATCCTGTATTAGTTAGTGGAATAATAGATTCATCATGGTTTATTCACATTCCTGCTTATCAAGAAAGTAAATGTGTTAATGCATTTGAATGTCCACCAGAAGAAGGTATTCATCGAGGAATGAAGTAAGTAATGATTCTTATAAGATTTATTTATTTATTTAAAAATATAAACATTGGTACAAGAAGGCACCAAACAGATATGCGCCACATAAATCATTCGATGTATGCGAGGGTTGGGATACTGCTCGGGTGCCCAAACCGAAGCAATTTGTTTTCTTATAAGGCTACACCCCGAGCCTTTGACATAAAGGTCTGAACCACAAGACAGTAGAGCAACCTCAGGAGATGCAGTCTCATAATAGCCTATGACTAACAACAAGTTTATACGCCATTTGTTCCCTCAGGATACTGGAGCCCATGTGCATGAGGGTTTCCAACTACTCTAGGTGAATCCTCCATATTCACCAACCCGGTTATAGTGCCTGACATTCGATTTTTGTTCTCTCAATTTCGTAAACAACAGTAATGCCGCGAGAAGTCAGTGAGCAGGACTTCCCTTGTAGTGGTTGCATGTACGTGACCATATGAGAGGATTTCGAGAGGAAAAGCTAAGTCTCCTTATCCTCAGCTGTACCAGAGCATTTGTCGGCAAAGTATGTGTCGCTGGTGGGATTCGAACCCACACCCACATCGTGGGCTAACCAAATTGATATATCCTTAATTTAATCGATTTAGATTCTAATGAACCCAATTATTTTATTTATTGAACAGAACATTATCATAGTGAGTGATTTTCTACTTGATGTGACAACGGTGAAGTTATTAATTTGGTGATTTTTTTTAGAATAGAACAATACAGTCATAAGAAATGGATGATTTATAAGTTATCACTTTACCAAAGTACATTTTTAACCTCATATTTAGTTACAGCTGAATAAATAGTTGATTGAGATCATGAATTGATTGATGTTAGACCATCATCGAAAATCTGGAAGCATTGGAAGGCTGTTCCGTCCAATTGTGGGACTCTTCAACAGTGCACATCCACGATCATGAACGCAGGACTCAAACCTAGGACCTTCGGTCTTGTGCACGAACATCTAACCTCTAAACCACTGAACTGGCCAGCATACAACGCTGTTAATACCTAACTTCAAACAATTTATGAAATTGCTCAAACATCTTCCATTGTACTGAAGTAAATACCTGTCTCTACCTGACATGGATCAGTTCTACTAGTCACGTCTTCTTACTAGAACTCCGAGAATTCCCTCACGAAGTTAGTCAATAGTGAGCAATCAAAAACTTAATAATCTCCTCAATCTCATACTTATAATACATTTAGCTAAGAAAAGTATTCATCACTGTATGAAAAACCTTGTTCTTTCATAACATCATCTATTTGGATTGTTTTTGTAAGATTTTACATTTTACACACGTATATATGAATATTTATGTTATATTTATTTATTTGTTTTTAATGGAAGATTTTGGAATCCCAGAATACCGAAACCATGTCGTAAAGCTCATCCAAAAGAAGAAAAATGGAAATGTTATTTGGCCCCGTTTATGTATCCACATTTAAAAAGTACATTTATTGATTTATTGAAATATTAATCTATTAATAAAAGGATTTGAATTAGCAATGATGAAATAGTGGTTAGTAAAGGAATCCAAGATTTTGGTTTCGTCCAATTTCGGACTCGTCAGCTGGAGATGTACCTGTATTTCAGAGTTGTTGTTTATTGCGGGACTCCAGGATTTTAATTATTTATGAACCATAATTACATTCTCTCAAGTAATATTATACATAAAATTCAATAAATACGTTAGGATCATATAAAATTCAATTATAACCTTTGACATATATGAATTATATCCCCTATAAGTATACTTACCATTTGTAGGAATAGCTAATTGTGTTCATAGTTTGAAACGTACTAAAAGAACCTTAGAAACTAGTTATTTCAGTTATTTTACTGAGGTATGTAAATGACCTATTGAAAGATAAAAGACAAGTAAATGTTTAGTTTAGATCATTAATACAAGAGTTTAACAGTCATTTATAGCTAACAATCTTAATGGCTCAGTTCGCATATCTATTCAACATGGTAACATATTTCTAGTTACATTACTTATGATTTATCAAGTATATGTAACCTTTTCATGTTTATTTTAGAATGAAAGTTATTATGAAGTATTATATATAATGATGGATAGTGACTAGCAGTGGAATCTTGGACAGACTTTAAAAATTTCGTCCAATTTGGGACACATCAGTTGGATGTACCTGCATCCCGGATTTCACTGCTAACCAATATCCATTTTTGCATATAATGCTTATAAAATTAGAGCAATATCGAGGTAATACGCACAGTATGCACATATGCATCAATTGCAGTCTTAAACATCAATAGGAAGATTCAAGTAAACAATATCAACTGAATTGATAGTCATTACTATCTCATAAAATTCTTAAAAGGATTATTGTTTTCAGATCATGAGTCAGTTGAAGCTAGACCACCATGGAAAGCCTTAAAGCACTGGATGGCCGTTTCGTCCTAGTAGGGGACTCCTCAGAAGAGCGCATCCACGATCCCGCACCCCATGAGGTTCGAACACAGTATAGGGGTTGTGGAGACAATTAAGTTTTTGATTTAGATCATGAGTTGATAGATGTTAAAATACCACAATTGAAAACCTGGAAGCACTGAACGACCACTTCGTCCTATTGTGGGACTCCTCGGCAGTGCGCATCCATAACCCCACACACGGGATTCAGACCTAGGACCTTCAGTCTCACGCGCGAACGCTTAACCTACTGGACCACTCAGCCGGCATCCAATGGTGTTAGCGTCTAACATCAACCAATCTATGAGATTGAGCGACCATCTTCCATTGTACTGAGGTAGATAACTGTCTCTACCCGACATGGATTAGCTCCACTGGTTACGGCTTCTCACTAGAACTCTGAGAATTCTCTCACGAATCTAGCCACTAGTGAACTAATGTTGATTACTAGTATAGGGGTTGTGGAGATTATTAACTTTTTGATTGAGATCCAGTTAACTTGAAGAACCAATTTTTCATAAAACATCAATACTTCCATTTTTTTAAAATTGATTTTTTCATTTGTTTTAAGCTCCAGTTTTTATTGTTCAAAGTTTGTTCGATGAAGCACAAATGCAAATGTCTAAAGTTCCATTACTTACCGGTGGAACATATTCAAAATGGGCATATATACAAAATTTAGGCAAAGAAGTAGCACGTAGTCTTCAGGCAGCTGGGTTAGTTAATTATGATTATATATGTAAATCCTGTTTAGCGATTTCTATTTTTATTTATTTAAACACATAAACAATGGTACAAGGAGGCACTAAATATATATGCGCCACATAAATCATTCAATTTATGTGAGGGATGGGATACTGCCCGGGTGCCCAAACCAAAACAGGTGGTTTTCTTAGTGAACCATACCCGGAGAATTCGACCTAAAGGTCTGATCAATATGACAGTGGAGCAACCTCAGTAGATGCAGTCCCACGGTAATCGGTGACTAACAACAAGTTTATACGCCATTTGTTCCCTCAGGATACTGGAGCCCATGTGCACCATTAATTTAAAATGAGGGTTTTCCAACTACTCTAGGTGGATCCTCCATTTTCACCAACCTGGTTGCAGTACCTGACATTTGATTTTCGTCCTCTCAATTTCGTAGACAACAGTAATGACGCGAGAAGGCAGTGAGTAGGACTTCCCTTTCAGCGGTTGCATGTATGTGGCCATATGAAAGCATTTCGAGAGAGAGAGAGAGAGAGCTAACTTTCCTCAGACGTACCAGAGCATTTGCGAACTTAATGAAATTTGATCTTTTAGCTTTTATGTAGTTTCAAGGCGAAAAAGGACGAAAACATATTTCAGAAAAAGGAAACATTCCAATTAAATGTAAGTAAAAGTTGTGTGTGAAATTTGTAGAATAAATCTCATCAGTCTTCAATTTAGACTCAGGATCATCAAATACACAATGGATTATATCGTAAATTTTCTAGAATCAATAACTGATCAGTATTTGATTTTACCTGGAATAAATGGAAACATTTTCCCTTCTAGTATAAATTTATTATTTTTTTGATTGAGATCATGAACCGATTGATGTTAGCCCACCGTTGAAAACTTGAAAGAACTGAACTGCTGTTTCGTCCTATTGTGCGACTCATCAGCAATGCGCATCCACAATCCTGCTCGCTGAATTCGAACCCAGGGCTTTCAGCCTCGAGCGCGAATGCTTAATTTACTGGTTAAGCATTCGTCTAATATCAATCGGTTCACGATCTCAATCAAAAACTTAATAATCTCCACAACCCTCATACTGATAATATACTTATTATTGAAAGGATCAAATAGATGTCCAGTTTCATGAATAACTATCCAATATTGACTTTATATTTCATTGTTTAACCTTCACATCGAAGGTCATCCACTTAAAAAACCCCTTTTGTTTTTATTATATAGAGGTGTATTTGCTCCATCATGTTTAGATCATGAGATTTTAACCAAAAAGTAAGTCCTTCATTATATCAAATGTCACTCAATATGTTGAATTATACAAGTGATTAGTGTTCATGGTGAGACTATAATTTATAGACGACGTTTGAGCGACGCTAGACTGACTTCGAGAGTGTTCACTTAACAACCAGTATTATAAATCAGTGTGAAAAATTAGGATTAATATTTACAGTTGATAGTTAGAGTTAGGAATTACATTTGGGGTTTTCATCACGAACTGACATCAGCTATAATGCCATGAATGGATGAATGAATTTCGCGCTAAAATCCAAGACCTTTTATCGTAAATCTGATTGGTTCGTCCATAGATTATAGTCTCTCTATGTAAGATAATCAAAGTCAAGAGTTATGAAGAAATTTGTAAAAAGGTTATTTAATTTTAAGAAAAGATGGATAAGGAGAGTATGAGAAGTACATGGAATCAAATGCTTTCTATAAAGAACTAATCGTAAAAGTTAAATACTTACTTACACCTGTTACTCCCAATGAAGCTTAGGCCGCCGACTAACGTTCTCCAACCTTGTCATGGGTCTTCCTTTCTAGTTCTATCAAATTGTTGTTCATTCTTCTCATGTGTGTCTCCATTTCTTAGCCTAATGTATTCTTTCGTTTTCCTCTTCCTCTTTGGCCTTAAAGAGTTCGAGTAAGGGCTTGCCTTGTGGCCCAATTAGGTTCTTTCCTCATAATATGTCCTATCCAAGTAAAAGACTCACATTGACAGCTGGTATCGAATCCAATAGATTACAGTTCAAAAGGGGATAAAACTTGACATTTAACCGGATCCTTAAAGTCAAGAAACAAGTTTTAACCATATGAAAATTTTCAAACTATTGAGCGAATGGTTACTACTCTCTAATTTACTTAGTGCTTTGTTACAAACGTAATAAAAGTGAATATATCATGGGTTTGTTTTCAAATGATTGTTACACATTTTCCATCGTACAATATTAAATAAAATCCATTAAATATATGGATTCTTATTATTTAATAGAAACAGAAGAACTATCTAAGCAAAAATGGATAGTGGCTAACAGTGGAATCCTTTGGGATTCATCAGCTGGATGTACCTGCATCCCTAAATAACAATGAGAAGATGCAAGTAAAATAACACCAAGTGAATTTTGACTTCACCTCATTACACAAGCAGGTGGCTATCAGCACTCAGTAGCTAAGTGGATAACGTGATTGTGTTTGGAGCGAACGGTACTAGGTTCAAGTCCCAAATTAAACATCAACTCTGAGATGCAGGTACATTCAACTGGCAAGTCTCAAGTAGGACGAAACACGCGTCCTGGATTTCACTGCTGGCCATTATCCATCTTTGCTTAAAAAGCTTATGACTTACGGCTATATCAAGGCGATCCTCACAGGATGCACATATGCCAACATGAGACTGATCAATTTCAGTCTTAAAAAACAATGGGAAAATGCAAGTAAAACAACACTAAGAGAAGAACTATCTGGTTGACGATTTGTTCAAGATAATTAAATGCACTCTCAGGTTGATTAGACAGAAATATATGACATAGCATATGTCTACGAACATTTGTAGAAAATGCCAGTGATTCGACCACTTAGTTACCAATCCCTAGGTTATAAGAATAATCAAAGAGAAATAATTTCGGCTATTATCATTCCATTATCTATGTCAAAAAATCCCTCTTATTTAACTGGTAGTGGAACATGAAAGTTTACAGCCTCAAAATCTAACAGTAATTTACAACGTTGAACTATGTGATCGGTAAAAGAAAAAAACAAATCTAAAGTCAGTTTTCCAATAAAAGTCGACAAAAGGGATTCCATAACCTGCAATATGCTGGCTAATTTCGATGTAAATGCAAGCGTACAGTCAAAGTAATCTGAACGAACGAAAATAAAAAGTCCATCGCTTTGATACACATTTGTTCTTTAGGCATCATTTTATGATGAGTATTAGTTATGTCACTTCACTTCTATCCGATGTTTGTGCTGATAATGTCGTTTAGAATAACAATGAAAGCTTTACGACCAAATCATTCAGTTAAGAGAATAAAGCTCCATCAAAAGTTTTGTCACTATTAGATTTACCACTTACTGATAAGAGTAGACTTAATATAGAACTTCTTCGTAGCGACTTCTAATTTTTATAACATCCAACAAAACACATTACGATACCAAGTGATTTAATACAATCACCACATTAAAAATTTATCAATAGAATTTGATCAATCGTAAAAAATAAACAATGTGATATTGATTACTATCCAGTGATCATAGTACGTAAACATGTGAAATGTCCTTGGTTTCTTAAGGTAGAATAGATTGCTCCACCGTCCATTGTCTCACAACAGACCCTGTTGTACTTCACTGGTCACTGCTTTTCACTGGAACTCCAGTGAATACTTCTTGAAACCAGTCACTAGTGAGCTCATAATGCTTACTATCAGAAGAGGGTTTTGTGGTGTAATTTCGTGAATCGGTTGAAGTTTTACACATTAACATCGTTACATGAAGGTTTAGGGGTCTAAAAGTTAAGCATTTGCGCTCAAGACGGAAAGTCCTGAGTTCAAATCCCGCGGAAGGGATCCTGGACGCGTATTGCTGAGGAGTTCAATGCTAAGACGAAACTCCCGTCCAGCGTTTCCAGGCTCTCTATTATGATGGTTTAGTTTTAATCGACTCATGAATTCAACTAATAAATTACTAAAATCTCCACAAAACCCTCTTTGATGATAATAATAATAATGGTAACAGTAAAATTCCCAATAATATCAATAACCTTTATTCATCTCTTCTTATCTCTTTCTTTTAATTTTAAAATGATAAAAAAAATTCAGTAATTGGGTGCATAAAATGATTGGAACAATCAGTTTAGTGAATGCGATCAAATCATGGGATAATGAATTAGAAAAGTACGTTTTAATTTATATTAGTTTTATCATTATTCTAATTGTGTATAATTTGAAATGGATAAAAAGGTTTAGAGATTAGATCTATTATTCAATATTCCAATGGTTAAGATCATGGGTCAGTAGAAGCTAGACCAGCATGGAAAACCTGGAAGCACTGGACGGCCGTTTCGTTCTATTGTGGGACTTCTCAGTAGTGCGCATCCACGACCTCACCCCCTGCGAAATTCGAACCCATCTGATATTCTATATTCGTTAATATATCATACCATTTATTAAGTAACTTTAGATTATGAAATCCCTGAATATTTATTGTGATGAAAGTTGTTTGATACTTTAATGTATTGTTCTAATGATTTTTCACAATGGGTCGAGTGATTTGCGATCGTGTACAGATCGAATTGTGACACAATGGATCGTCGTTGAACAATCAGTTGAGTGGAACTCATCACTATACATCAATTTCACTGACTATGAAAAGGCATTTGACAGTGTAGATAGGAGAACATTATGGAAACTTTTTCGATACTATGAAATTCGTGAGAAGATTGTCAGCATTATCCGGAACTCATAGAACGGACTACAGTGCAAAGTCGTGCATGGAGGACAGCTGACAGATGCATTCCAAGTAAGGACATGGCTGTCTACTCTCTCCCTTCCTCTTTCTTCTGGTGTTTGACTGGATTATGAAGACCTCGACATCTGAGGGAAAACACGGCATACAATGGACAGCTCAGAACCAGTTAGAAGATTTGGACTTCGCATATAACCCAACCGTCCTATCCCATATGCACGAACAAATGCGGATGAAGACAACTAGTGTAGCAGCAGTCTCTGCATTAGTAGGCCTCAACATACATAAAGGAAAAAGCAAGGTCCTCAAATACAACACCAACCCAATCACACTTAATGGGGAAACTCTGGAAAATGTTGAATCTTTCACGTAACGAGGAAGCATCATCGATGATCAAGGATGATCGGATGCAGACGCAAAGGCGAAGATTGGCAAAGCAAGGGCCGTATTCCTACAATTGAAGAACATATGAAACTCAAAACAACTGTCAACTAATATCAAAGCTACAATCTTCAATACGAACGTCAAGACAGTTCTACTCTACGGAGCTGAGTCATGGAGAACTGCCACAACCATCATCAAGAAGGTACAAGTATTTATAAATAGTTGTCTACGCATCACGAGACAAGCCCTAACTTGGAGGGATGCGAAAAAGAGGAGGGCCAAAGAACACAATACTTCGGGAAATAGAATCAGATATGAAAAGGATGAATAAGAACTGGAAAGAGCTGGAAAGATTTGGATGAAGAGTGCTAGTGGGTAGGCTATGCTCCTCCACGAGGTGTAACAGGTGTAAGTAAGTATGTAACTCGAGTGATTTGGAATCATTTCATTGACAGTTATATACGAGTGCCACTTAGCATGAAACCTAAGCTCAGGGCTACTTATCAGTTTCTCTCAGCTACCTAACATTCAGATATAGTATAATTGATGTCAAGTTACTTAGTCTGGCAACTGAACTGAAACTTATTCGATAACTGACTTTAATATCCATGTATATTGATTATTTTGAACGTCTTATATGAAATAAAATTAACTCCATTATACAAATCATTATCTATTTGGACTCGGTAACTTAGTGGTTAACACAATTGTGTTTTAAACGAAAAGTACTGAGCTCTAGTCCCGGAGTGATTATCAAATTTGAGATGGAAGTACATTCAGCTGACGAGTCCCAAAACAGAATAAAAAAAGAGGCATCCCAAATCCAACTACTAACCGCCATACATCTATACTTATAATTACTTCAATATCATCATTAAATTTTATAGTAATCACTTCTTTTAATTTACTGGGTTTTGAATTATATAATTCATATTTCTAATCAGAAGAAGGGTTTTTGTGGATATTATAATAATTTCAATGGTTGAGATCATGAATCAATTGAAACTAGACCATCATTGAAAATCTGGAAGCACTGGACAGGATCATGGATGCACACCGCTGAAGAGTCCGATAACGGGACGAAACGACCCTCCAGTACTTCTAAGTTTTCTCTAGTGATCTATTTTCAACGATCTCATGATCTCAACCAATGAAATCATATTTCTAACGTGATTCCCCCCCCCGCCCAAGAATCATCAGTATTACTTAAATAATGATATTTATTTTATTGAGTAAAAGACTTACTATTCTACTTTTTTCTACTTTATTTTAGACATTGGGTAAAACAAAAATTATTATATTTCTCAATTCACTATCCAAATATTTTACGCAAAGCTCAACAATCCAATACAAATAATCGTCAAGATTCTAAACATAAAGAAAGTGTTACTACAGGGACTACGACGACCACCACCACCACCATGGCAACGAATTCAACACTTATGTTCTTATCTCGTCTTGTACATTTATTGAATCAATATCCTAAAAGATATAAACGTCATTTAATACATTATAATGATTACATTTTATTAAAATCATATCCATATGCATTTACAATGACTCGTTTAAATCAAAAAAATGTTTCTCAATTAATAAAACAATATCATAAACCACATAAAAATATTAATTTAATATTTGGTCATTATTCAAATTCATTTCTGTATCATATTATTGATTCATGTGGTTTATTTTCAATTAATGGTAACCATGGTACCTATTTATGTAAAAATATGAGTACTCATCATAATATTACATATATGAAACCATTTGAAAATCATACATTTAAATATATACCATCAATGGATTATTTAATACCACAATGTAATCCAACTTGTGGTTATTTATCTAATCCACAACGTATTAAATTAATTGATATTTTAGCATTATATCAAGTCAATACAAATTTATTAGCTAATTTATTAGGTTTATCTATAACAACACTTAGAAATTATAATTCAGAACAACAAATGCATGCTCTATTTTGTAATCATCATCATCATAATAATAATAATAATAATAGAGTTAAACGTGATTTAAGTCAATTATTATTACCACAACTCTTTATATGATTAGTTACTTACGTCTGTTACTCCTAATGGAGTATAGGCTGTCGATCAGCATTCTTCAACCTACTCTGTCATGGGCCTCTGTTTTTTTTTCTAGTTCCATCTAATTGTTGTTCATTTTATTCATGTCCATTTCCATTTCCTCGCGAAATGTGTTCTTTGGTCTTCTTCCTCTTTACCCTCCCCCATTGGCCTTGAAGATTCTATGTGAGGATTTGTCTTGTGACACAGTTAGGTACTTTCCTCAATGTGTATCCTACTATCCATTCGCTAAAAAATAAACGCTAACCAAAAAAGTAATAACTAAAGATAATACAAATCAATGAAATAGAAACATTTACATTTATACAATATTACATGAATGTATTTTTTTTTTTGGTTAGCGAGTTAGTTTTCTAAGAGATGGAGTTGTTAACTCCATGCTCAAACGTCCTTCTTTATTCGGGCTTAGGATTGGCAATAGCCCCTAGAGGGGTTCCAAGTGGAGTTACATGATTACACAATACTTCTTCTTTGAATCAATAAAGCTATAATTTTCATTACATTTTTATCATAATGTACAAATCATATCATATTCAATTGTTCAATATCTATTTAAATCAATCTACTAGTTGTTTAAATACTTAATGAGTAATATAAAACATTTATCAAAAGTATGATATAACGAATTCTAATAAATAATTGAATTCATTCTTCTACCTCTTCACTTTTTATTTATAAAGTCATATTCAAAACAAACAAACAAACAAACATTCAGATGGATACATTTGGATAGTCTTGATAAATGATCAATGTTCAATAAACGTTTATTTTATTCAATGTTCAATGTAACGCAATATTTTCAACTTTCTACCTCACATACACACACACACTCTCCCTCTCATATATATATATATATACATGGTACCATGGTATTTGTTTTCTTATTACATTGTAACATTGAACATTATTTTTTACTTTTAAAGTATTTAATACTTCTCAAATTGTAATGGTTTTTTA